>NW_025885251.1:0-1115 GCF_002878395.1 Capsicum annuum
TTAATGCAAGCTCCAGCATAGGAGCAGAACAAAAATTCATATAACATAAAAAACAAATCCCAAGATCCATCATCGTTCCTCATTCAAGAGTATCAGATCGGAGGGCTGTAAAAAGAATAACAGAAGTATTTGTTAGAAGACCGAAGATGTAGCTTTTGCCATGACAATAAGATAAAAATTATGTAATTATAACATAAACGGACCAGCCAACCCTACCCTCTAATTGTGTGTGTGTATTTTTGAGGTTCACGGAGAAGTTTAATGGAGAAAAGGAACGTCGGGGGTAGGGGAGTGGGGAAGAAGATGAACGCTGGGGGGGAAGGTAGGGGAGTTTTTTATTTTCACTTTTTTTTTTAAATTTTATAATTTTTGATTAATAATAATCAGTTTTTTTTAAATAAGTTTTAAATTATTTTTAATAATTTGGATCAGTTTTTTATTTTTTAAATAAGTTTATAATTATTTTTTAATAATTTGAAATTTGGATCCTCAATGCAATTTTTAATTTTTATTTTTTAAAATTTTAAAATTTCTTTTTAATAATCATTTTTTTATTTTTATTTTTAAAATAATTTTTTAATTATTTTTTAATTAATTTGATCTTCAATTCCATTTTTTATTTTTATTTTTTAAAAATTTTATAATTTATTTTTAAAAATTTAATTTCTTTTTAAAAACTGATTATTAAAAACTATAATACAAAAAATGAAGTTTTTTAAAAACTATAATTTTACAAAAAACAGATTGTTATAGTTTTTAATAATCAAAAATTATAGTTTGTAAAACTAAAATTTTATAGTTATTTAAAAAACTGATTACTATAGTTTTTAAAAAACTGATTATTATAGTGTTTTCAAAAACTAATTTTTAAAATATTTCTTTTTAAAAATTGATTTTTAGAAAATATATATTTTTTTGTATTATAATGAAATTATAATTTTTTTAAATAATCAATTTTTTAAAATAATTTTAGAATTATTTTTTAATAATTTCCTCAATGCCATTTTTATATAATTTTTTTTTAAAAAATTATAATTAATTTTTAATAATTGTTGGACCCACAATGCCACGTGTCAGCTTTCAATTAGCTCATTTTACCACATCATCGCGTGTGT
>NW_025885252.1:0-1491 GCF_002878395.1 Capsicum annuum
ATGGAGGAATTTGAGAATCGTGAAAAACCTAATCTGGAGGAAACTGAAATAGTCAATTTGGGAGATCACGATTAAATTAAAGAGACAAGTGTCAGTATCCACCTAGCGGCGCCACAAAGGGAAGAGCTCATCCACCTGTTGTGTGAATACATTGATGTGTTTGCTTGGTCCTATGAGGATATGTCGGGGTTGAGCACCAGCATTGTGTCACACAAGTTGCTAATAAATTCTGAGTTTGATCCAGTCAAATAAAAAATACGGAAGTTTAAGCCAGATTTGAGTCTAAAGATCAAGGAAGAAGTGACAAAACAGATCCAGTCTAAGGTTGTCAAGGTCACAAAATATCCAACGTGGTTGGCCAACATCGTCCCTGTGCCGAAGAAGGACGGCAAGATTCGAATTTGTGTTGACTACAGAGACTTGAACAGAGCCAGTCCTAAATATAATTTTCCATTGCCCAACATCCACATTATCATCGATAACTGCGCAAAACATAAAATGCAGTCATTCATTGATTGTTTCACCGAGTATCATCGGATGTTGATGGATAAAAAAAATGCAGAAAAAATGGATTTTATTATGCCCTAGGGCGTTTATCATTACAGGGTAATACCGTTTGGTCTCAAGAACGCGGGTGCAACATATATGAGGGCTATGACGACTATTTTCCATGATATGATCCATAAAGAGATTGAGGTGTACATGGATGATGTAATTATCAAATACCGTGAGAGTTCGGATCATCTGGAGAAATTCTTCAATAGATTAAGAAGGTACAGTTTGAAGTTAAATCCTACTAAGTGTGCTTTTGGTGTGCCATTAGGAAAGTTATGGGGGTTTATAGTCATCAGAAGAAGGATCTAGCTTAGACCCATCCAAAATCAAGACAATTTAAGACTTGCCACCACCAAGGACCAAGAAGGAAGTTATGAGTTTCATAGGTCGTTTGAATTACATTAGCAGATTCATCGCTCAATCAACAGCCATATGCGATCCAATTCTTAAGATGTTGAAGAAAAATGCACTGAATGAGTGGACAGAAGAATGTTAGAGAGCTTTTGACCGCATCAAAGAATACCTGTCCGCACCACCAGTGTTGGTCCCGCCGAGAGAAGGAATTCTATTATTGCTTTACCTGTCAGTCTCAGAAAATGCTTTCAGATGCGTCCTTGGGCAACATGATGAGACCAGTAGGAAAGAGAAGGCCATTTACTACTTGAGTAAAAAGTTTTTGCCATATGAAGCCCATTACACTCTTGTAGAAAGGACATGTTGTGCTTTGACTTGGACAGCACAAAAGTTGAGGCATTATCTGTCGTCCTACACAACATACCTTATCTCGAGAATGGATCCATTAAAGTACATATTCCATAAGGCCATGCCTACGGGGAAGCTAGCCAAGTGGCAAATGTTGCTGAGTGAGTTTGACATTATGTATGTAACACAAAAAGCAATCAAGGGGCAAGCCTTAGCAGATCATTTGGTAGAGAA
>NW_025885253.1:0-3775 GCF_002878395.1 Capsicum annuum
GAATTTTGGAAATAATTTTACAAGTGAAATTACTCAAACTAATAGGTGTAAGTTCAGAAAAATTAGATGGAGAATCTATTTTAGGAATAAGAATCAGGCAGGTATGTAAATAAAACTTAGACAAGTTCTTCCCCATAAAGAAATCCTGAACATAGTTGTTAATATCGTTTTGAATAATATCCTAGCAACTATGAAAAAACATACCAGAATATCCATCAGGCCCTGCTGCACTTGCCACACTCATACTGAGTTCATCGGAAGTTGTACGGTTTGTTGTTGCTGAGAATTGAGATAAGAACACAAAAGCCATAGTTTTGGTCGTCAAGTAATAACATTCTTAATCTTTCATTTCGTTTAAACAAAGTTGTTACTTTGCTCTTCTTCTTCATTGTTTTAATGTATTATTACTATTTTTTTTTGTAGTGGGTTTTTGATTTACTGACAAGAGTGTTAATGAAAATTGGATTTTGGTAGAACAATTTGTTAAGTACTTTGAGAGGTATCGAGAGATAATAGACTTGGTGATTACAAAAAGTAGGCATACAGGTAGACCCAGAGGTTCTGGGTTCATCATTTATGCAGATCCAAACGTTGTAGACACTGTTATAGCCAAAAGCCATATTATCAATGACAAACTTGTAGACACTGTTATAGCCCAAAACCATATTATCAATGACAAACAACTGAGTAGTTTAGCTTCTGCTTTTGTGTACCTCCTCCTTTCATGTTCAATTGATGTTGAAGTGGAGTTGTGAGATATTATAAAACTATGCTCAACTTTGTTGACTACCTATAAAATATATACACACTTTAGTTAGTCATGCTTTAGGTAGAGGGTCTATGGGAAACAACCTCTCTATCTCTAAGTAGGGGTAACGTATGTATATGGGATTACACTGGGAATATTGTTGTTCTAAGCTGAGTGACTGTTGTAAGCAACCTCTCTATCTCTATCTCTTTCTCATCTAATACTGAATGACATATTGAAGGTTTGGCAGGACTATCATACACTCGTATGTAGCTTTCTTGTGGTAGATTTTTAGCATCTTGATTTGTGTGAATCATTTCTAGGTGAAAGGTTATATAAATGAAATGTCCATCTGCCTGGAAGATGAAGATGAAAGAATTTCAAATCTTGCCAACCTTTTCTTCCATGAGTTATCAAAGAAACGTAGCATATCTACCAAACTTTTCTTTCATCAGTTGGTAATAAAGAAGTCAATCTATCTTATCTCTTTCTAGTGTTTCTACAGTTGAGCTTCTTTCGTCTGCTGTTGCATGTTTTTGAATGTACACACACATCAAATATTACTATTTTTTTCTCTTTGAACTTAATGTTTACAGGGAGCAATCCAATTTATAACCTACTTCAAGATATTCTTGGCAAGTTATCTAGCCAGAACTCGAAGGAAGAATGATTCTGCAACATCATGCAATTTTTAATTGCTTCAACTAAGAAGGTTCCATGAATTTGACTTACTTCTTTGGGCTCTTCTGTAGAGAATTGATTTGAATGTTTGTATTTTTAGGACAAGCAAATGGAAGCTCTTGTCGAGAAAATTTTCAAAAGAATTTTTGGAGTTACTAGTATGGAATTTGAAAATTGTTTTGATTTAATTCCGTGAAGAATTTTTGCAATATGATGAACTATTAGAAGAAGCTAAGAGAGAAAATATATTGGGTACTTTTAGTTTGCAACGATATCTGTTCCCTAAGTTTACACTATGCTAAGCTTAAGAAGTTATTCTGCCCTTGGGTTTGGTCTGTTTACATATACTTTCTTGAAACTAAATGCGAAACTATGTATGTCTCTTTATTTTTGCCCCTAAACTTGTCATTGAGGTTTACCACAACTTTTTGTGAGGTTTCACAGTTTTGTGGATAAATTACGATACCAGCTTGCTCCACTTGCTATTGCTAGCCAAGTCGTGCAGTTTACTGTCAAATTTTATAGTTCTTTCTCTAGTTAATCCTGCGTGATCTACATTTCAAAGATGTGGTGGTTCTCAAGTTCGAGTTGTGGTTCTGCGTGTTTCAAAGGTTCTGATATAGTTATTTGAGATTGTTTTAGAAGTTGCCGGTCTTTCAGTACTATTTGGTACCACGGCTTTGTGGATGCTTCATCTGATATTTGCTTTCATACTCAGCTTTTATGCTATTATGGAAGGCGTGTTTACAGTATTTCTAGGAGTACCTTTGCAAAAATTTAAAAGAAAAATTATAATTAGGAGACCTTTGAATGAATAGATTTTAGTGAGTTTCTGATTTGCTATTTGAATTATCACCAGAGAAACTTCTGCATGTTAACATGCTCTTTTATGCAGATATTAGGCTATACGAGTACATATCCTATTGCCTATCTCAGCTATCATACACTAATAAGAGCATGAGAAAGCTGATAGAGTTGTTTAAAACGTATGAACGAACGTGCCTTATCTGAAGATGCTGTGATGGAGAATTTTCAAACTATTATCAACAAGGTAAAATTTGTTGTGGCATCACAAGGCTTTTGGCTTGGACTAGTTTTTGGAAGTTATTGGGAATTCATTTCACAGTGTTAAAGCTTTATTTGCCTGTTTGAATGTCTTCAATTTGGGGAAGAAGTTTGCTAAACCTGAACTCAAATCATGCATTGAGGAGTTTAATTACAGAAGGTAATTTTCTCCTAGTCAATTGCCTGTTCATTCAGCTATTAGTATTTCATGTTTTATTTACAAGGTTCTCATTTTGAAACTTTTATGACGAAGGGCATCAGAGCTTCATGCTTGTCTCTATGAGTTATATGGTTCATTTATGTTTTAATTCATGCGAAAGAATTTAAAAACAATGTAGAGGAGGTAGTAGCTATTACAAGACATCATGTCGTAGTACCTTATATCGATAGTTGATCCTTCACAACTATTCTTTTTAAAAATCCATATGATGGGGTTTTTCAGAATTTGATACACTTAAGATGTAGATACTGATAAGAAGACTCTCAAGTCATTTGGCGAGAGAGCTGGAAATATATAAAGAGGCTAGAAGCAAAATAGATTGAGAAAACTTACAAAGTCAATGTGCAAACATGGTGCAGATTGTTGTATCTACTGCATTTCTGATGATCTATGATGGGAAGGGGCGGGCAACAATGCATTATTTGGTTCTCTTGAATGTTCTGTAACTTCATTTTCTTGATCATGTAACAGATTCTGAAGTCACTGATCCATCAACGGAAGAGGAAACAGAATGTTCCCCTTCAGAACCAGCATGTGCTGAGTTGGAATCAAATTCTCATGCTTCCAGTGAGTTAACTGATTCAGCAATTGATGAAAGTGAAATTCAATCCCCTACAAATTGCACCAGAGGTTCCTTAGCAGTTTTTTTCTCTAACGGGGTCAACAGGCACTAACACTTTTTCATTTGCAGGTGCCACTAGATCCAAAGCTAAGAACAGCAGTAAAAGCGATCAAAACCTTAGCACTTCCAATTCCATTCAAAGTCCACATGTAATATATCTTGCGGGTGAATGCTTGGAATTTCCTTTTCTAACCTAAGTCTATTAGAAACTTTTGTCTCGACCTCTTAGCTTTTGTCAAGCTGGTGCTTCTGTCATTCAGATTTTTGTTGGTCGCCTGAGGGTAAACTCTTTTGTCTTATAAGAAATTTTGTGGTTTGGATTTCTTTAATTCTTTAGGCATAACATTTATCATTATTTTCAGGATTGATTTCGCAATCACACTGGTGACTCTGAAGTTGAACGTGCTCTTAGACGAGGAGAAGACCCCGGGTTAGCACT
>NW_025885254.1:0-1455 GCF_002878395.1 Capsicum annuum
GATGTGATTGAATTCATGATTCAGACTGGTGTTATATGTAATACCTTGCTATTTCAAGTTAGGCTTGGCAGTGATGAGAGAGTTACGTTTAAGTTAGAATCTAGCAGAAAAATTCATTAAGGCCAGTAAGAGCTATGATTTGAATCCAACAAGTATGGTATTTGAGGGGAATGGTGTAGTTGAGAGAGTGTTTGAGAAGTGTTGCTAATCTTGAAAGTAAGAAGTTGCATTTCTTAAGGCCAAGAAATTTTAGCCTGACTTATGACTTATAGGTCGATGTTAAAGTTATACATAGTATTTCTTTATTTTTCAGGTCCTCATGTTTTAATCTTTTAGTTACCTATACTTATTAAAGATACTGGTGCTGTACAGTTGACTAGATGGGAGAGAGTAAACATTTCTTGTTGATGAGAGATAGTGGTATGCTTATTTTAGCTAAGAAAGTAAAGGGGAAGTAAGATTGAGGCCAAGTCTTTGATACATGTCATAGTTAGGTGAAGTTTAATGTGTTATGGGGAGATTATTGTGTGCTTATTTTATGTAGGTCTATAAATGGAGGAATATTGAGGTAAAGTTTTTATTTTATGTATGACTTAGTTACTTGGGAATATTTTATGTGTCTTCTTAAGAATAGTGTATGGAAGTTGTTCTTGACAGAGGTTTATAGGATATGAAGAAGATGCTTTATGAGTGTTTGTTTAGGAGTGCATATGTGGTTATGAAGATAGGCTTGAATGTCATGGTTGTATACATGCGGATGGATGCATTGCGTGTTAGTGAATGTCTAGTACTAGTTAGATTGAAGTTGTTGAAGTGGTAATAAGAATTATTCTTGAGATGAGAAGTTATGAAAATGCTGATGTGATTGAATTCATGATTCAGACTGGTGTTATATGTAATACCTTGCTATTTCAAGTTAGGCTTGGCAGTGATGAGAGAGTTACGTTTAAGTTAGAATCTAGCAGAAAAATTCATTAAGGCCAGTAAGAGCTATGATTTGAATCCAACAAGTATGGTATTTGAGGGGAATGGTGTAGTTGAGAGAGTGTTTGAGAAGTGTTGCTAATCTTGAAAGTAAGAAGTTGCATTTCTTAAGGCCAAGAAATTTTAGCCTGACTTATGACTTATAGGTCGATGTTAAAGTTATACATAGTATTTCTTTATTTTTCAGGTCCTCATGTTTTAATCTTTTAGTTACCTATACTTATTAAAGATACTGGTGCTGTACAGTTGACTAGATGGGAGAGAGTAAACATTTCTTGTTGATGAGAGATAGTGGTATGCTTATTTTAGCTAAGAAAGTAAAGGGGAAGTAAGATTGAGGCCAAGTCTTTGATACATGTCATAGTTAGGT
Source organism: Capsicum annuum (assembly GCF_002878395.1). Lineage (NCBI taxonomy): Eukaryota > Viridiplantae > Streptophyta > Magnoliopsida > Solanales > Solanaceae > Capsicum > Capsicum annuum. Next base: position 1,355 of record NW_025885254.1, read on the forward strand.
GAAGTTTAATGTGTTATGGGGAGATTATTGTGTGCTTATTTTATGTAGGTCTATAAATGGAGGAATATTGAGGTAAAGTTTTTATTTTATGTATGACTTAG
>NW_025885255.1:0-1231 GCF_002878395.1 Capsicum annuum
TTAGAGGCAAGACTTAATTAGCTCAAAGACTTTCAAACTACAAATTATGCCCCATGGACAAAAGTTGACTCTACCATGTTATGTTTTCATTTATGAGATGTTCTACAGCTATTGCCTTAGAGGCAAGACTTAGCTTAGGGACTTTCAAACAATAAATTATGCCCCATGCGCAAGAGTTGACTCTACCACATTTGTTTTTATGTATGAAATGTTCTACAACTATTGCCTTAGAGGCAAGACTTAGCTCAAGGACTTTCAAACAACAAATTATGCCCCACGGGGAAGATTTGACTCTACCATGTTATATTTTCATTTATGAGATGTTCTACAACTATTGCCTTAGAGGCAAGACTTAGCTTAAGGACTTTTAGACAACAAATTATGTCCCACGGGCAAGAGTTGACACTACCACGTTATGTTTTCATTTATGAGATGTTCTACAACTCTTGCCTTAGAGGCAAGACTTGACTCAAGTACTTTCAAACTACAAATTATACCCCACGGGCAAGAGTTAACTCTACCACATTATATTTTCATTTATGAGATATTCTATAACTATTGCCTTAGAGATAAGACTTGGCTCAAATACTTTCAAACAACAAATTATGCCCCATGGGCAAGAGTTGACTCTACCTCGTTATGTTTTTATTTATGAGATGTTCTACAACTATTGCCTTAGAGTCAAGACTTAGCTCAAAGATTTTCAAACTACAAATTATGCCCCATGGGCAAGGGTTGACACTACCACGTTATGTTTTCATTTATTAGAGGCAAGACTTAATTAGCTCAAAGACTTTCAAACTACAAATTATGCCCCATGGACAAAAGTTGACTCTACCATGTTATGTTTTCATTTATGAGATGTTCTACAGCTATTGCCTTAGAGGCAAGACTTAGCTTAGGGACTTTCAAACAATAAATTATGCCCCATGCGCAAGAGTTGACTCTACCACATTTGTTTTTATGTATGAAATGTTCTACAACTATTGCCTTAGAGGCAAGACTTAGCTCAAGGACTTTCAAACAACAAATTATGCCCCACGGGGAAGATTTGACTCTACCATGTTATATTTTCATTTATGAGATGTTCTACAACTATTGCCTTAGAGGCAAGACTTAGCTTAAGGACTTTTAGACAACAAATTATGTCCCACGGGCAAGAGTTGACACTACCACGTTATGTTTTCATTTATGAGATGTTCTACAACTCTTGCCTTAGAGGCAAGACTTG
>NW_025885256.1:0-3360 GCF_002878395.1 Capsicum annuum
TACTACTATTTAATCGCAACAGGTTAATTGTTGTTACATTTTAATCTTATTGTTTTCAATTGATACATATTAAAAAACTTAATAGTGGTAGGTGATACAAATCTCATATTTAAGATCCCTTAATGTTTTGAAAAATTACATAAAATCCCCTTTTTCATTCTAACTAGTGATACATATATATATGTATCACTAGTATATTCATATGTATATACTAGTGATACATATGCATATGTATCACTTATTATATGGCTCAACAATTATATGAATCAGCAACTATATGAATCACTATACATATGCATCTACACTTATATGATTCACGAGTCATTATGAAGTACTAATACCATATCCAATTCTAAGATAAAATGTCATGATATTTTATACAAAAAAAAAACACGGTGTCTAGTTACACTTATATGAACCACCAGTTATATATATCAATTATTATATGACTCAACACTTATATGAATCAGTAAATATATGAATTACCATCTTTATGAATCAACACTTATATGAATCACCAGTCAGATGTATCACTTATTATATGGATCAACAATTATATGAATCAGCAACTATATGAATCACTATACATATGTATGTACACTTATATGAATCACAAGTCATTAAGTACTAATATCATATCCGATTCTAACATAAAATGTCTTCACATTTTATACAAAAACACACGGTGTCTAATATATCCAAAAATTCCCAAACATAAAAAAAATTGAAAAATCAAAATTCCACAAACATAAGAAACCACTATCCTTTTGTCACACAATAAATGCTAGAGAACTACGGTTCAGCATCAATCATCTCAGTATCCTCAGATGGAATGAAGGTGCGTCTAGGCCTAGGTGGATCTTGGCTATCACTAACATATCCACTGTATGTTTTGTTCACACCATAGTCCCATAACAAGGATGCGTATCTTGTACGATGCTTTTTTGGATCAAACTTTGAAGATGGTATTTGATGTCGAGCACTTAAAAATTCTGCATACGCTGCAACAAATAAGCCGCAATCCCTGGAAAAATAGAAAAGTAGGTATTTTATGTGTTGGCGTGAGCTCTTAGTTAAAATAATATATTCAAAATACTTAATGATACTTACAACGAGCAGCTTGATTGTTGCACAATTTCATCAACAATGTGAACAGCGAATGCATGCTGGTCCGTCTTTTCCTTGTATGCGTCTAGAAGCGACCAGTCTGTGCGATCTTTTTTCTCAAAAAACCAGATATTGTCAAATTAGTTGACAACATTTCAGCAACCTCCTTTATCTCCTCCGCATGACCTCTATGACCTTTCATCGAGTTGTAAACATAAATGCATCTTTCTTTGAGTACTACGACTGCTAACACCTAGTGAAACGACCGTTTACAATTTATTGGCACATACACCTTGTCAATGAAATGACATGGAATAGCAGCTGGAATGCATAGTCCTTGCATAATCTCACAAATTGATCTCTCCACCGAAGCCACTTTCATTGAACGAACGAATGCGTCATGCAAGCTAAGATCAATCTCAGAATGACTTCGGTGATAGTGAGTATATGTATGATGAATGTAGTTCATGAACACACATTTAACAGTGGTATATCTATATGCACTAGTTGTAGCCAGTTTTTCTTTCTTTCTAAGATAATAGAATACCACATCGATATGCTATAATAAAAAACAAAGTGTAAGAACAGGTGATTCATATAAGGCATGCACAAGACTTGGAATATTAATTACTATAAAAAAAGATATAGTAATTAAATCTTCGTCATAATAAAATGCAGCAGAATGTACTTCAAAATATTTTAAGCATTGGAAATAAAGATCAAATCTTGCGCAAGAATAACCAAAACAATCGTCACGTCCAAAAGGAATAAAAAATGACAATGTTAATTGATGAAACCTATACTTAAACTAGACTAGTCGGGCTTTAATAGTACAAATCATCAACATTCATATACTTGAATCATCAGCAAATAACTCAATAATCAATTGTTCAAATGATCACACTAACCTAAGCTTCCTTATTAAAATTTTAAATTAAATTAAAGGTAGACATCATATGTATCACATTGATACATATGAAAACCATATGTATCACTTTGATACATCTGCTACCAGAAAACCCTGTATTCTTTCTGCAAACATTAAATTTTTGGGTCATATTGTAAAATTAGTTTGAGCTTTATTGATAAAAATTAATAAAAAGGTTGATTTCTATATATATTTCTTTGAGACATACCTCATCATTCCAACAATTACTTGAGTGCTCCATGTAATAAAACCAACTTTTTTTCACCGGCTGTGCTACTACAAAATCTAGACTTGGTTTCAGATCAGCGAATATGGCAGTGTAGTCCTCATCCTTTCCTTTCCTGAAATCAAATTTAAAATCCTATAAGTATTCAAAGAAGTACATAGATATGAAATTGTGAAAGGTGATTCATCAAACTTACTTAGTAGCATGTGGCTTGTATAGTTCAGATGACATCCAAACAGTGAATTTAGAGAAGAGATCTTCAGCATATGGTCCATTAATGTCGTGACCTTCAAACGAATATTTCAATTTTTTATTCGACTGGATGACTTCTTTTTCTTTTGACCCAGAATCAAACACGCTAACAAATGGTGACTGACATACTTTTGAAGGCTGTCTATTTCTCCTGGAAGGATTCTTCCTGACATATGTCAGATTAGTCTTGCACACAGGGACCTGAGAAATAGCTGCAATATCGTTGTCGCTAATATAACATTGACTATCAATGTTGCCCTGCGGATCGAATGGGCCAATATTTGAGCAGCAGTGATTCCTGTTGGATGGGCAACACGCGATAGTTGTATGTACAAGATAATAGCTTTAGACAAATCTTCATCTGTATTATGAAGGGCTTCTTCAGATTTCTGTGTGACGTATGTAAAAAGAGAACTTAGTGTTATAAAGAAATTTGAAATTGAAGTTTCTAAATTATGTGTATGTATCATAATGATAAATATGGATCATTATGTATCACTTTGATTCATGTGAAAAAGTTATATAACAGATAACCAACTTTAGGTAATTGAAACATTAATCATGTATAAAAAAGGTTATGCCACAGGAAATCTTAAAATAAGGTTGTGACCATTATAATGAACTATTTCAAATTTCAAAATAAAAATCATTATATGTAAATCGATATTACCATTACACGTTCTTTATTTATAGCTTCATCTACTTCAGCATCTGTACTATGCCTGCCATCTTCTTTCAGCTTGTCTGTGTACAAACTCTCAGTTTCCTGTTTGATTTAGTTCAAATTTAATTTTGTATTATGATACAAAATCTGATATGAATTGAATTAAATAATTATGTTTATGAA
>NW_025885257.1:0-1376 GCF_002878395.1 Capsicum annuum
AAATGATCTACCAGGTAACTAAAATGTCAATTCTAGCAAGTCATAAATGACTTAGGAAAGCTGTATGGATGCTCTAAAGGCTAAAATAAACAAAAATATATAAAAACAATGAAGGGTTATTACCCTATCCACCATTAAATGAACCTTTGTCTGCAAAATATAAGGATTTGGATGTACCTGAAGTCTCAAATATATGAGTATACTGCATCTGTATCTCATTCTCGATTTACCAAGTGGCCTTCACCACTGGGTAGTGCCTCTATTGAACCTTAACTATAGGAATCTCTCTACTGTGCAATGACCTGACATGACTAGCAAATATGAGCATCGACTCCTCCATAAAGGTCAAATGCATATTCAACTACTTTAGGTCCCATCTAAGCATATGAGATATATCAGGATGGTATCGCCGCAACATAAGAACATGGAAAATCAAATTCACAACTACAAAATCTGGAGGTAAGTGTAACTGATAATCTATCTAATCAACTTTGCAAAGAATCTTTGAAGGTCCAATATATCCAAGGATGAGCTTGCCTTTGTTCTCGAACCTCATCACACTCCTCATAGGCGATACCTAGAGGAGAACATAATCACCAACTCCAAATCACATGGCACGAATCCTACGGTCAGCATTAACCTTCTACCTGATCTAAGCCGCTCTCAACCTATTTTGAACCTGACACTATCCAACGACTCCCAAAGAAAATTTGTACCATAGGCCTAGCCTCAAAAGTCTTAAACCATCCAATTGGAGAACGATATCTCCTACCATGCAAAGCCTCAAAAGACACTATCTAAATACTCTAATGATAGCTATTATTATATTCAAACTCTACAAAGTCTACGTGCTACTTTCACTGGACTCCAAAATCCATAACACAGGCTCAGGGCATGTCCTCAAGATCCTGAATAGTCAGCTCTAATGACCCATATGTCAATGGATGAAAGGTTGTACTAAGATCTACCTGAGTTGCCAACCCCTTCTAAAATTCTCTCCAAAATATAAAAGCGAATACAGTATCGCGACCTGAGATAATATAAATTGGCACACTATGCAAATGGACTATCTCCCAAACATAAATATTGGCCAACCTCTCAACATCGAAAAATATATCAATAGGAAGGAAATGTTATAAATTGGTCTGACGATCCACAACGACCCAAAAAAATCAAAACCATGGGAAGTGTAAGTAAAACTACATATAAAATCCATGGGAATCCTGGCATTTTTCACTCCAAAATAGACAACTGCTGAGTCAAACCTCTTAGTTGTTGATTCTTGACCTTCACCTGCTGACAACATATGCAATGAGCTACAAAGTCTAACACATCTCTCTTCATACTACTCCACCAATAATGTTATCTCATATCTC
>NW_025885258.1:0-3965 GCF_002878395.1 Capsicum annuum
ATTTTCAAGAAACTAAGTCACCAACCTAACCACATTCAAAACAAAAAAGTTCCCCTTAAAGTTCCTACATTTCACCATTTTCAAGTAACTAAGTCACTAACAAAACCATATTCAAAACCAAAAATTCCCTTTAAAGTTCCTACACTTAACTATTTTTAAGCAACTAAGTCAGTTACCAAACCACATTCAGAACAAAAAAAATCCCTTTAAAGTTCAAACACTTAACCATTTTCAAGCAACTAAGTCACCAACCAAACCACATTCAAAACAAAAAAATCCCCTTCAAACTTCCTAGACTTAATCATTTTCAAACAACTAAGTCACCAACCAAACCACATTCAAAATAATAAAATTCCCTTAAAATTTCCTACACTTAACCATTTTCAAGCAACTAAGTCACCAACCAAACCACATTCAAAACAAAGAAATCCCCTTCAAAGTTCTTAGACATAACCATTTTAAAGCAACTAAGTCACCAACCTAACCACATTCAAAACAGAAAAATTCCCTTTAAAATTCCTGCATTTAACCAACCTAACCACATTCAAAACAAAAAAATTTTCTTTAAAATTCCTGCATTTAACCATTTTCGTGTAACTAAGTCACCAACCAAACCACATTCAAAACGAATAAATTTCCTTTAAAGTTCCTACACTTAACCATTTTCAAGCAACTAAGTCACCTACCAAACCACATTCAGAACAAAAGAAATCTCTTTAAAGTTCATACACTTAACCATTTCAAGTAACTAAGTGACCAATCAAATCACATTCAAAACAAAAAGTCCCCTTCAAACATCCTAGATTTAACCATTTTAAAGAAACTAAGTCACCAACCAAACCACATTCAAAACAAAGAAATCCCCTTCAATGTTCCTCGACGTAACTATTTTCAAGAAACTAAGTCACCAACCTAACCACATTCAAAACAAAAAAGTTTCCCTTAAAGTTCCTACATTTCACCATTTTCAAGTTACTAAGTCACCAACAAAACCACATTCAAAATAAAAAAATTCCCTTTCAAGTTCCTACACTTGACCATTTTCAACCAACTAAGTCACCTGCCAAACCACATTCAGAACAAAAAAAATCCCCTTAAAGTTCCTACATTTCACCATTTTCATGTAACTAAGTCACCAACCAAACCACATTCAAAATAAAATATCCCCTTCAAACTTCCCAGACTTAACCATTTTCAAGCAACGAAGTCACCAACCAAACCACATTCAAAATAATAAGATTCCCTTAGAAGTTCCTACACCTAATCATTTTAAAGCAACTAAGTCACCAACCAAACCACATTCAAAACAAAGAAATACCCTTCAAAGTTCTTGGATATAACCATTTTAAAGCAACTAAGTCACCAACCTAACCACATTCAAAACAAAAAAATTTTCTTTAAAATTCCTGCATTTCACCATTTTCGTGTAACTAAGTCACCAACCAAACCACATTCAAAACGAATAAATTCCCTTTAAAGTTCCTACACTTAACCATTTTCAAGCCACTAAGTCACCAACCAAACCATATTCAAAACAAAAAAATTCCCTTTAAAGATCATACACTTAACCATTTTCAAGCAACTAAGTCAGCTACCAAACCACATTAAGAACAAAAAAAATCCCTTTAAAGTTCAAACACTTAACCATTTTCAAGCGACTAAGTCACCAACCAAACCACATTCAAAACAAAAAAAATCCCCTTCAAACTTCCTAGACTTAATCATTTTCATACAACTAAGTCACCAACCAAACCACATTCAAAATAATAAAATTCCCTTAAAAGTTCCTACACTCAACCATTTTCAAGCAACAAAGTCGCCAACCAAACCACATTCAAAATAAAGAAATCCCCTTCAAAGTTCTTAGACATAACCATTTTAAAGCAACTAAGTCACCAGCCTAACCACATTCAGAACAAAAAAATTCCCTTTAAAATTCCTGCATTTAACCATTTTCGTGTAACTAAGTCACCAACCAAACCACATTCAAAACGAATAAATTTCCCTTAAAGTTCCTACACTTAACCATTTTCAAGCAACTAAGCCACCTACCAAACCACATTCAGAACAAAAGAAATCCCTTTAAATATCATACACTTAACCATTTTCAAGTAACTAAGTGACCAATCAAATCACATTCAAAACAAAAAATCCCCTTCTAACATCCTAGATTTAACCATTTTAAAGAAACTAAGTCACCAACCAAACCACATTCAAAACAAAGAAATCCCCCTCAATGTTCCTCGACGTAACTATTTTCAAGAAACTAAGTCACCAACCTAACAACATTTAAAACAAAAAAGTTTCCCTTAAAGTTCCTACATTTCACCATTTTCAAGTAACTAAGTCACCAACAAAACCACATTCAAAATAAAAAAATTCCCTTTCAAGTTCCTACACTTAACCATTTTCAAGCAACTAAGTCACCTACAAAACAACATTCAGAACAAAAAAAATCCCCTTAAAGTTCCTACATTGCACCATTTTCATGTAACTAAGTCACCAACCAAACCACATTCAAAACAAAAAATCCCCTTCAAACTTCCCAGACTTAACCATTTTCAAACAACTAAGTCACCAACCAAACCACATTCAAAATAATAAGATTCCCTTAAAAGTTCCTACACCTAACCATTTCAAAGCAACTAAGTCACCAACCAAACCACATTCAAAACAAAGAAATACCCTTCAAAGTTCTTGGATATAACCATTTTTAAGCAACCAAGTCACCAACCTAACCACATTCAAAACAAAAAAATTTTCTTTAAAATTCCTGCATTTCACCATTTTCGTGTAACTAAGTCACCAACCAAACCACATTCAAAACGAATAAATTCCCTTTAAAGTTCCTACACTTCACCATTTTCAGACAACTAAGTCACCTACGACCACATTCAAAACAAAAAAAATCCCTTTAAAGTTCCTACAGTTAACTATATTCAAGCAACTAAGTCACCAACCAAACCTCATTCAAGAGTAAAAATCCCCTTCAAAATTTCTAGACTTAACCATTTTCAAGCAACTAAGTCACTACCAAACCACATTCAAAACAGAAAAATACCCTTTATAGTTCCTACACTTAACCATTTTCAAGCAATTAAGTTACCAACCAAACCACATTCAAAATAAAAATTTTTCATTGAAGTTCCTACACTTAACCATTTTCAGACAACAAAGTCAACTACCAAACCAAATTCAAAACAAAAAAAATCCCTTCAAAGTTCCTAGACCTAACCATTTTCAACCAATTAAGCCATCAACCAAACAACATTAAAAACAAAAAAACTCCCTTTAAAGTTCCTACGTTTAACCATTTTTGATTAACTATGTCACAAACAAAAACACATTCAAAACAAATAAATTCCCTTTAAAGTTCCTACACTTAACCATTTTCAGGCAACTAAGTCACCTACCAAACCACATTCAAAAAAAAAAAAAATCCCTTTAAAGTTCCTACAGTTAACCATTTTCAAGCAACTAAGTCACCAACCAAACCACATTCAAAACAAAAAATTCTCTTTAAAGTTCCTACTCTTAACCATTTTCAAGCAACTAAGTCACCTACCAAACTATATTCAAAACAAAATAAATCCCTTTAAAGTTCATACACTTAACCATTTTCAAGCAACTAACTCACCAACCAAACCACATTCAAATCAACAAATCCCCTTCAATGTTTCTAGACTTAACCATTTTCAAGCAACTAAGTCACCTACCAAACCACATTCAGAAAAAAAGAAATCCCTTTAAAGTTCATACACTTAACCATTTTCAAGCAACTAAGTGACCAATCAAATCACATTCAAAACAAAAAATCCCCTTCAAACATCCAAGACGTAACCATTTTCAAGAAACTAAGTCACCAACCAAACCACATTCAAAACAAAGAAATCCCCTTCAATGTTCCTAGACGTAACTATTTTCAAGAAACTAAGTCACCAACCTAACCACATTCAAAACAAAAA
>NW_025885258.1:6965-16817 GCF_002878395.1 Capsicum annuum
AAAAAAATTCTCTTCAAAGTTCCTACACTTAACCATTTTCAGGCAACTAAGTCAACTACCAAACCACATTCAAAACAAGAAAAATCCATTTAATGTTACTACAGTTAACCATTTTCAAGCAACTAAGTCACTAACCAAACCACATTCAAAATAATAAAATTTCCTTTAAATTCCTACACTTAACCATTTTCAGGAAACTAAGTCACCTACCAAACCACATTAAAAATAAAAAAATCCCATTAAAGTTCCTACAGTTAACCATTTTCAAACAACTAAGTCACCACCAAACCACATTCAAAACAGAAAAAATACCTTTAAAGTTCCTACATTTAACCATTTTCTAGTAACTAAGTCTCAAACCAAACCACGTTCAAAACGAATAAATTCCCTTTGAAGTTCCTACACTTAACCATTTTCAGGAATCTAAGTCACCTACCAAACCACATTAAAAACAAAAAAATTATCTTTAAAGCTCCTACATTTAACCATTTTCGAGTTACTAAGTCACACAACAAACCACATTCAAAACAAATAAATTCCCTTTAAAGTTCCAACACTAAACCAGTATCAGGAATCTAAGTCACCTACCAAACCTTATTCAAAAGAAAAAAAATCCCTTTAAAAGTCTACAGTTAACTATTTTCAAGCAACTAAGTCACCAACCAAACCACATTCAAAACAAAAAATCTCCTCCAAAGATCCTAGACTTAACCATTTTCGTGCAACTAAGTCACCACCAAACCACATTCAAAAGAGAAAAATACCCTTTAAAGTTCCTACACTTCACCATTTTCAAGCAACTAAGTCACCAACCAAACCACATTCAAAACAAAAAAATTCCCTTTAAAGTTCCTACATTTAACCATTTTCAAGCAACTAAGTCACCTACCAAACCACATTCAGAACAAAAAAAATCACTTTAAAGTTCATACACTTAACCATTTTCAAGCAACTAAGTCAATAACCAAACCACATTAAAAATAAAAAAATTCTATTACAAGTTCCTACACTTAACCATTTTCAGGAAACTAAGTCAACTACCAAACCACATTCAAAATAATAAAATTCCCTTTAAATTCCTACACTTAACAATTTTCAAGTAACTAAGTCACCTACCAAACGACATTCGAAATAAAAAAAATACCTTTAAAGCTCCTACAGTTAACCATTTTCAAACAACTAAGTCACCAATCAAACTACATTCAGAACAAAAATCCCCTTCAAAGTTCCTAGACTTGACCATTTTCAAGTAACTAAGTCACCAACCAAACCATATGAAAAACAAAAAAATTCCCGGTAAAGTTCCTACACTTACCAATTCTCAAGCAACTAAATCACCTACCAAACTACATTCAAAATAAAAAAATTCCAATTAAAGTTCCTACACTAAACCATTTTCAAGATACTAAGTCAGCAACTAAACCACATTCAAAACAATAAAATCCCTTTAAAGTTCCTACATTTAACAATTTTCAAGTAACTAGGTCACCAACCAAACCACATTCAAAACGAAAATATTCCCTTAAAAGTTCCTACACTTAACCATTTTCAAGCAACTAAGTCACCTACCAGACAACATTCAAAACGAAAAAAATCTATTTAAAGATCCTACACTTAACAATTTTCAAGCAACTAAGTCACCTACAAACCACATTCAAAATAAAAAAATTTCTTTTAGAGTTCCTACACTTAACCATTTTATAGCAAATAAGTCACCAACCAAACCACATTCAAAATAAAAAATTCTCTTTAAATTTCCTACACTTAACAATTTTCAAGCAACTAAGTCACCTACCAAACGACATTCAAAAATAAAAAATTTCCTTTAAAGTTTCTACATTTAACTATTTTCAAGCAAATAAGTCGCCAACCAAACCACATTCAAAGAAAAAAAATCCCCATCAAAGCTCCAAGACTTAACATTTTCAAGCAACGAAGTCACAAACCTAACCACATTAAAACATAAAAGTTCCCTTTAAAGTTCATACACTTAACCATTTTCAAGTAACTAAGTTACCAATCTAACCACATTCAGAACGAAAAAATTCCTGGTAAAGTTCCTACTCTTACCAATTCTCAAGCAACTAAATCACCTACCAAACTACATTCAAAATTAAAAAATTCCAATTAAAGTTCCTACACTAAACCATTTTCAAGCAACTAAGTCAGCAACCAAACCACATTCAAAACAAAAAAATTCCCTTTAAAGTTCCTACATTTAACAATTTTCGAGTAACTAGGTCACCAACCAAACCACATTCAAAACGAAAAAATTCCCTTAAAAGATCCAACAATTAATCATTTTCAAGCAACTAAGTCACCTACCAAACAACATTCAAAACAACAAAAATCTATTTAAAGCTCCTAAACTTAATAATTTTCAAGCAACTAAGTCACCTACCAAACCAAATTTAAAATAAAAAAAATTTCCTTTAGAGTTCCTACACTGAACCATTTTCAAGCAACTAAGTCCTCAACCAAACCGCATTCAAAATAAAAAAATTCTCTTTAAAGTTCCTACACTTAACCATTTTCAGGCAACTAAGTCACCTATCAGACCATATTCAAAACAAAAAAATTCCATTTAAAGTTCCTACACTTAACCATTTTCAAGCAACTAACTCACCTACCAAACCACATACAGAACAAAAAAAATCCCTTCAAAGTTCAAACACTTAAACCATTTTCAAGCAACTAAGTCACCAACCCAACCACATTCAAAACAAAAAAATCTCCTTCAAACTTCCTAGACTTAATCATTTCCACCAACTAAGTCACCAACCAAACCACATTCAAAATAATAAAATTCCCTTAAAAGTTCCTACACTTAACCATTTTCAAGCAACTAAGTCACCAACCAAATCACATTCAAAACAAAGAAATCCCCTTCAAAGTTCTTAGACATAACCATTTTAAAGCAACTAAGTCACCAACCTAACCACATTCAGAACAAAAAAATTCCCTTTAAAATTCCTTCATTTAACCATTTTCGTGTAAATAAGTCACCAACCAAACCACATTCAAAACGAATAAATTCCCTTTAAAGTTCCTACACTTAACCATTTTCAAGCATCTAAGTCACCTACCAAACCACATTCAGATCATAAAAAAATCCTTTAAAGTTCATACACTTAACCATTTTCAAGCAACTATGTCACTAATCAAATCACATTCAAAACAAAAAATCCCCTTCAAACATCCTAGACTTAACCATTTACAAGAAACTAAGTCACCAACCAAACCACATTCAAAACAAAGAAATCCCCTTCAATGTTCCTAGACGTAACTATTTTCAAGAAACTAAGTCACCAACCTAACCACATTGAAAACAAAAAAGTTCCCCTTAAAGTTCCTACATTTCACCATTTTCAAGTAACTAAGTCACCAACCAAACCACATTCAGAACAAAAAAATTCTCTTTAAAGTTCACACACATAACCATTTTCAGGCAACTAAGTCACCTACCAAACCTTATTAAAAATAAAAAAATTCCGTTTAAAGTTCCTGCATTTAACCATTTTCAAGCAACTAAGTCACCAACCAAACCACATTCAAAACAAAAAAATTTATTTTAGAGTTCCTACACTTAAGCAAATAAGTCACCAACCAAACCACATTCAAAACAAAAAAAATCACTTTAAAGTTCATACACTTAAGAATTTTGGAGCAACTAAGTCACCAACCAAACCAGATTCAAAATAAAAAAATTCTCTTACAAGTTCCTACACTTAACCATTTTCAGGCAACTAAGTCAACTACCAAACCACATTCAAAATAATAAAATTCCCTATAAATTCCTACACTTAACCATTTTCAAGTAACTAAGTCACCTACCAAACCACATTCGAAACAAAAAAAATACCTTTAAAGCTCCTACAGTTAACTATTTTCAAACAACTAAGTCACCAACCAAACCAGATTTAAAACAAAAATCCAGTTCAAAGTTCCTAGACTTAACCATTTTCAAGTAAGTAAGTCACCAACCAAACCATATTAAAAACAAAAAAATTCCCGGTAATGCTCCTACACTTACCAATTCTCAAGCAACTAAATCACCTACCAAACTACATTCAAAATAAAAAAATTCCAATTAAAGTTCCTACACTAAACCATTTTCAAGCAACTAAGTCAGCAACCAAACCACATTCAAAACAAAAAAATTCCCATTAAAGTTCCTACATTTAACAATTTTCAAGAAACTAGGTCACCAACCAAACCACATTCAAAACGAAAAAATTCCCTTAAAAGTTCCTACACTTAACCATTTTCAAGAAACTAAGTCACCTACTAAACAACATTCAAAATAAAGAAATACCCTTCAAAGTTCTAGGATATAACCATTTTAAAGCAACTAAGTCACCTACCAAACCACATTCAAAATAAAACAATTTCTTTTAGAGTTCCTACACTTAACCATTTTCAAGCAAATAAGTCACCAACCAAACCACATTCAAAATAAAAAAATTCTCTTTAAAGTTCGTACACTTAACAATTTTCAAGCAACTAAGTCAACTACCAAACAACATTCAAAAATAAAAAATTTCCTTTAAACTTCCTACATTTAACCATTTTCAAGCAAATAAGTCGCCAACCAAACCACATTCAAAGAAAAAAAATCCCCATCAAAGTTCCAAGACTTAACCATTTTCAAGCAACGAAGTCACAAACCTAACCACATTCAAAACAAAAATGTTCCCTTTTAAAGTTCATACACTTAACCATTTTCAAGTAACTAAGTCACCAACCAAACCACATTCAAAACGAAAAAATTCCCGGTAAAGTTCCTACACTTACCAGTTCTCAAGCAACTAAATCACCTACCAAACTACATTCAAAATAAAAAAATTCCAATTAAAGTTCCTACACTAAATCATTTTCAAGCAGCTATGTCAGCAACTAAACCACATTCAAAACAAAAAAATTCCCTTTAAAGTTCTTACATTTAACAATTTTCGAGTAACTAAGTCACCAACCAAACCACATTCAAAACAAAAAAATTCCCTTAAAAGTTCCTACACTTAATCATTTTCAAGCAACTAAGTCACCTACCAAACAACATTCAAAACAAAAAAAATCTATTTAAAGTTCCTACACTTAACAATTTTCAAGCAACTAAGTCACCTACCAAACCACATTCAAAATAAAAAAATTTCCTTTAGAGTTCCTACACTGAACCATTTTCAAGAAACTAAGTCACTAACCAAACCGCATTCAAAATAAAAAAATTCTCTTTAAAGTTCCTATACTTAACCATTTTCTAGCAACGAAGTCACCTACCAAACCACATTCAAAACAAAATGAATCCATTTATAGTTCCTACACTTAACAATTTTCAAGCAATTAAGTCACCTACCAAACCACATTCAAAACAGAAAAATTTCCTTTAAAGTGCCTACACTTCACCATTTCAAACAAATAAGTCGCCAACCAAATCACATTCAAAAAAAAAAAAAAATTCCCATGAAAGTTCCAAGACTTAACCATTTTCAAGCAACTAAGTCACCAAACTAACCACATTCAAAACAAAAAAGTTCCCTTTAAAGTTCCTACATTTCACCATTTTCAAGTAACTAAGTCACCAACCAAACCACATTCAAAAGAAAAAATTTCCTTTAAAGTTCCTACACTTAACCTTTTTCAAGCAACTAAGTCACCTACCAGACCACATTTAGAACAAAAAATCCCTTTAAAGTTCATACACTTAACCATTTTCAAGCAACTAAGTCACCAACCAAACCACATAGAAAACAAAAAATCCCCTTCAAAGTTTCTAGACTCAACAATTTTCAAGCAACTAACTCACCAACCAAACCACATTCAAAGTAATAAAATTATCTTTAAAGTTCCTACACAACCATTTTCAAGCAACTAAGTCACCAACCAAACCACATTCAAAACAAACAAATTCCCTTCAAAGTTCCTAGACATAACCTTTTTCAAGCAACTAAGTCACCAACCTAACCACATTCAAAACAAAAAAATTCCCTCTAAAGTTCCTGCATTTAACAATTTTCGTGTAACTAAGTCACCAACTAAACAACATTCAAAACGAAAAAATTTCCTGTAAAGTTCCAACATTTAAAAATTTTTAAGCAACTAAGTCACCTACCAAACCACTGTCAAAACAAAAAAAATCCCTTTAAAGTTCATACGCTTAACCATTTTCAAGCAACTAAGTCACCAACCAAACCACATTCAAAACAAAAAATCCCCTTCAAAGTTTCTAGACTTAACCATTTTCAAGCTACTAAGTCATCAACCAAACCACATTAAAAACAAAAAAATTCACTTTAAAGTTCCTTTATTTAACCATTTTCGAGTTACTAAGTCACAAACCAAACCACATTCAAAACGAATAAATTCCCTTTGAAGTTCCTACACTTAACCATTTTCAGGCAACTAAGTCACCTACCAAACCATATTCAAAACAAAAAAAAATCCCTTTAAAGTTCCTACAGTTAACTATTTTCAAGCAACTAAGTCACCAACCAAACCACATTCAAGAGAAAAAATCCCCTTCAAAGTTCCTAGACTTAACCATTTTCAAGCAACTAAGTCACCACCAAACCACATTCAAATTAGAAAAATACCCTTTAAAGTTCCTACACTTAATCATTTTCAAGCAACTAAGTGACCAACCAAACCACATTCAAAATCAAAAAATTCTCTTTAAAGTTCCTACACTTAACCAATTTCAGACAATTAAGTCATCTATCAAACCACATTCAAAACAAAAAAAATCCATTTAATGTTACTGCAGTTAACCATTTTCAAGTAACTAAGTCACCAACCAAACCACATTCAAAACAGAAAAATTCTCTTTAAAGATACTACACTTAACCATTTTCAAGCAACTAAGTCACCAACCAAACCACATTCAAAATAATAAAATTTCCTTTAAAGTTCCTACACTTAACCATTTTCGGGCAACTAAAACACCTTCCAAACCACATTCAGAACAAAAAAAATACCTTTAAAGTTCCTACTGTTAACCATTTTCAAGCGACTAAGTCAACAACCAAACAACATTCAAAACAAAAAATCCCCTTCTAAGTTCCTAGACGTAACCATTTTCAAGCAACTAAGTCACCAACCAAACCAAATTTAAAACAAAAATATTCACTTTAATGTTCCTACATTTAACTATTTTCAAGCAACTAAGTCACCTACCAAACCACATTCAAAACAAAAAAATTCCCTTTAAAGTTTCTACACTTACCAATTTTCAAGCAACTAAATCATCTACCAAATTCAATAAAAATAAAAAAATTCCATTTAAAGTTCCTACAGTTAAACATTTTCAAGAAACTAAGTCACCAACCAAACAACATTCAAAGAAAAAAAATCCCCTTAAAAGTTCCTAAACTTAACAATTTTCAAGCAACTAAGTCACCAACCAAACCATATTCGAAACAAAAGAAATCCCTTTAAAGTTCCTACACTTAACCATTTTCAAGCGACTAAGTCACTAAACAAACCACATTCAAAACAAAAAAATTTCCCTTAACGTTCCTCGACTTAACTATTTTCAAGCAACAAAGTCGCCAACCAAACCATATTAAAACTAAAAAAATTCCGTTTAAAGTTCCGATAACCATTTTCAAACAACTAAGTCTCCTACCAAACCATATTCAAAACAAGAAAAATTTCTTTAAAATTTCCTACACTTAACCATTTCTAAGCAAATAAGTCACCAACCAAACCACATTCAAAATAATAAAATTCCCTTTAAAGTTCCTATACTTAACCATTTCCAAGTACCTAAGTCACCAACCAAACCACATTCAAAACTAAAAAATTCCCTTTAAAGTTCCTACACTAAACCATTTTCAAGCAACTACGTCACCTACCAAACCACATTCAAAACAAAAAAAATCCCTTCAATGTTCATACACTTAACCATTTTCAAGCAACTAAGTCACCAACCAAACAAAATTCAAAACAAAAAATCCCCTTCAAAGTTCCTAGGCTTAACCATTTTCAAGCAACTAAGTCACCAACAAAACCACATTCAAAACAGAAAAATCTCCTTTAAAGTTCCTACATTTAACCTTTTTCAAGCAACTAAGTCACCAACCAAACCACATTCTAAATAAAAAAAATTCCCTTTAAAGGTCCTGCCCTTTACCATTTCTAAGTAACTAATTCACCAACCAAACCACATGCAAAACAAAAAATCCCATTCAAAGCTCCTAGACTTTACCATTTTCAAGCGACTAAGTCACCAACCAAAACCACATTTAAAACAAAAAAATTCTCTTTAAAGTTCCTTCACTTAACTATTTTCAAGCAACAAAGTCACCTACCTAACCACATTCCAAACAAAAAAATTCCCTTTAAAGTTCCTACACTTGACCATTTTCTAGCAAATTGGTCACCAACCAAACCACATTCAAAATAAAAAAATTCTTTTCAAAGTTCCTACACTTAATCATTTTCAAGCAACTAAGTTGCCTACCAAACCACATTCAAAACAAAAAAAATCCATTTAAAGTTCCTACACTTAACCATTTTCAAGCAACTAAGTCACCAACCAAACCACATTCATAACAAAAAAATTTCCTTTAAAGTTCCTACATTTAACCATTTTCGAGTAACTAAGTCACCAATCAAACCACATTCAAAACGGAAAAATTCCCTTTAAAGTTCCTATACTTAACCATTTTCAGGCAACTAAGTCACTTACCAAACCACATTCAAAACAAAAAAAATCGCTTTAAAGTTACTACAGTTAACGATTTTCAAGCAACTAAGTCACCAACCAAACCACATTCAAAACAAAAAATTTCATTCAAAGTTCCTAGACTTATCCATATTCAAGCAACTAAGTCATCAACCAAACCATATTCATAACATAAAAATTCTCTTTAAAGTTACTACACTTACCATTTTCAAAAAACTAAGTCACCAACCAAATCACATTCAAAATAAAAAAATTTCCTTTAAAGTTCCTACACTTAACCATTTTCAAGCAACTAAGTCACCTACTAAACGACATTCAAAACAAAAAAATTTCCTTTAAAGTTCCTACACTTAACCATTTTCAACAAAATAAGTCACCAACCAAACCACATTTAAAACAAAAAAATCCCCTTCAAAGTTCCTAGACTTAACTATTTTCAAGTAACTAAGTCATCAACCTAACCACATTATAAACAAAAAAAAATCCCTTTAAAGTTCCTACACTTAACCATTTCCAGGCAACTAAGTCACCTACCGAACCACATTCAAAACAAAACAAAATCCCTTTAAAATTTCTACACTTAACCATTTTCAAGCAAATAAGTCACCAACCAAACCACATTCAAAAAAAAATCCCCTTTAAAGTTTATACACTTAACCATTATCAAGTAACTAAGTCACCAACCAAACCACATTCAAAACTAAAAAATTCTCTTTCAAGATTCTACACTTAACCACTTTGAAGCTACTAAGTCACCAACCAAACCACATTTAAAACAAAAAAATTCCCTTTAAAGTTCCTACACTTAACTATTTTAAAGAAACTAAGTCACCTACCTAACCACATTCTAAACAAAAAAATTCCCTTTAAAGTTCCTACAATTAACCATTTTCAAGCAACTAAGTCACCAACCAAACCATATGGGTGAGGTTTTGGAGTCTAGGAAAATGGGTGAGGTTGTGGAGTGATTTTGTGTTTTATTATGTATTACAGGTCGGGTCGGGTCGGGTTAAAGATTTATATTTTTTTCAATTATTACGAAAATCGTGTGGTCGGTTTTCTGTAATTATTTTTTAAAATTGACCACATAAGGTCAGTTTTTGTAATAATTAAAAAAATTAATTTTGGAATTTAAATTTAATAAATTACAATTAATCAATTAATAAATT
>NW_025885259.1:0-2513 GCF_002878395.1 Capsicum annuum
TATATATATATATATATATATATATATATATATATATATATATATATGTAGGATTTTGGTTGCAAGTAAGATTCGTTTTCTTTTCATATTAGCTACTACTTATTATATTTTATGAGTATTTTATTATCGGTTAAATAAAAAATCGTTAAGGACTAAAAATGATAAACCGAAAATCAATAAGAAAATATTTTATTTGTTTGGCTATTTATTTAGCATATTTAAAAATTGGAAATCGATAATATAAAAAATCAAAATGAACCGGTCGATGCACACCCCTAATTTAAGTAGGTAAAATAAAAGCAATTGAAAGATTTTTTTTTTTTTTTATACATTTTGGAAGTGATGGAGGAAGAGGGATAACAAAAAGGGAAAGGGATAATTGGAGTTTTTGAAAAAATTAAAGGAAAATAGAGTTTTTTTCGTTTTTTAGTGTTGGAATATACTGATTTGGAAAAAAATAAATTAACTCCATCTCACGCATAATGGAGTTTGAAATCACACATTTTTCCACGTTGGCCAAAAAGAATCACGCGACGTACTAAAATAACAAGTTTGGGGTACTTAAGACAAGTCAAAGTTCAGGTGTACCATAAATATATCACATATATATATAATCTATATAATCTTTATCTATAATCTATATCTATAATATATTAAAAGTGTTAAGGGTCTTAGAAATATTGTTTGAACTTTTTATCTTTCATTAAAAAACTTTGTTTTAGACAGAATCATCTTTTCACTATTTTTTTCTAATATTTAAGAGTTGAAAATTAATTAAATATATTTATGGTAAAATCTTTCCTTATTAGAAGTCATCAGACTTTCACCATTTTTCCTAACTTAAGAGTTAGAAATTAACTAAATATATTTATGGTCAAATCTTTCTTTATTAGAAGGCATCAAAAATTAATGACAACTAATACCTTTTTCATTAGTTTAAGAATGCTAAATCAACTAAATTTGATTTTAAGAAGATTTGAGAAATCTAAAAATAAATATAAAATCGTTAAAATAAGTAAAATTTAAGATAGAGCCGTCAATATGGGTCAGACCCGTTGGGCCGGCCCGACCCGACCTGACCTGTAATTTGATGGAGTTGGACTTCAGTTTTTGGAGCCCATTTAAGAATAGGGCTTTTAGTCAGGCCTGAATAAGCCCGTAGCCCGTGAGGCTTGAGCAATGTGGATTCAGCTAGCCTGTGAGCCGGCCCATAAGTCAAATACATGCAACTATTTAGATTGCTTATTAGTATTTTTATTTGGTTCGAAGGTTATCATGTCAAAAGTTATTTAATTTTGCTATTAGGAGTATGTTTTGGGGGTGTTGGAGACTTGATTAACAAGTATTAACATTATGTAATAATATCTGGTAATAACATTTTAAAACTAAATTATAAAATAATATTTTTTTAAATGGGCTGGCCCGTGAGGCCCGCAGCCCACAAAGTAATGGTGCGGGCTTGGTGATTTTTGGCCCATCATTTTGATGGGTCAACCCGGTCTAACCTGTCAAACTCAAAGCCTATATGGGTAGCCAGATGGGTTGGACCGACCATTATTGACAACTCTAATTTAAGAAGTACCAGAGTTTAAAAAATTTAAGTATATAATAAGAATGTAATCAATGATTTTGTAAATATTTGAATTTAAAAATAAGGAAAGATTTTAAATATATATATATATATATATATATATATATATATATAAAAGAAAAAATAATCGTAACACAAAAATGATTCAAATTTATGCGTCTCTCTTAGCCCGTGGCAACAAGGGAAAGAGGTATTATATGGTAAACACAAAATTGATGATACATCAACCACTTAAACTTCTGGTGATAAAATATATATGTGAATGTTTATGTTTCCATTATTATATTAAAGTGTGAAAGAATTTTGAAAAGTGATTTGAACTTTTACACTTTATTAAAAATTCCTGTAATAGACAAAATCATTTAATTTTAAATAATCAAACGTTACACGTGTGATTAAACTGGTACTATAAAATAAGAATTAAGGGGTAGTTTGGTACGACAAATAAGGAATTAATTAATTTAATCGAGATTACTTTTAGAATGAGTTTGTCTCATGTTTGATTGAAATAAAATTATAGTGCTTAATTTTAATTAAACACTTCAAATTTAAGCACAAAATTACATAACAGGGTTGAAAATCATGAGGCTCATCTATTAACACTTAAATTAATCACTGTCAAATTTAATTATAAGAGTCAATCCTTCATCAACGGGGTCTATTAGGCTTTAGATGATCTCCAAAATTTCTTCTTACAAACATCAAAAAAATTGCGGAAATCTTTTAGGATCGCGATATTAATATGTAGTTAAATAACAAAATTTTGTCGCTAGTTCTATTTAGTGACAAATTACTGTCACACCCCCGGTTTTCATCGCATCCGACCCCGCTAGGGAGTTGGTTTTAGAGAAAATGGATTTTCCAATTAAAGTGACGTTTTGAAAAGGGATTATTTTATTTACAGAGTCGCCACTTGGAATTG
>NW_025885260.1:0-25720 GCF_002878395.1 Capsicum annuum
ACTATATCTAACAGTCCTGAAGCTGAATACTGATAACATGAGTTTCGTATAATTGATATACTATTATTTGAGTTCATGATATCATGATTACTAAGGCTGAGTACTGATAATATGAGTGACTATATCTGACAGTCATGAACTGATGGAACTAACTTAGTTTTGTACTGTTCTGAGTGACTTTATATGACAGTCCTGAAATTTGTAGAACTATTTGAGTTCTATTACTGAGACTGAGACTGAGACTGAAATTGAGACTGTGAGAAGTTGTAATCTAACCGACATGCCCCAAATAATGCAATATAACTGTGTTGGGATCCAATCTGCAACCCCAATTGAAAGGGTATTAATACCGTGCCACTAGTAAGGACAATCTATGAGTAACCCTAATACAACAGGTAACTCTAGTAAGAACGGTGGAAACCCTCATATAATAGGTTAATCCACCTCATCTACCCTCATATAGCAGGCTATGATATCTCAACCTATGTTGTCTACATAGTTCTGGAACGTAAGGATTGCTTCTAAGAATCACACCCTTATATAACAGGTGAGTTCCCATCCTTGGGTTCACTGGGTGCTAATTCCTACTCCTATCTGAATAGACACTGAACATGATTACTGATCTGAACATAGACTGATTTACTTAATCCCTTTGAATGATGGAATACTACTGACACTTGATAATTGGCTGAGTTCATGAGATTATTGAGATTTTCTGAGTTATATGACTATCTAAAGTCTAAGAATCATGGCTTGGCTGAGAGTATCGTGAAAACATGACATGGCTCTAGGCACACAGCTAAATTTTTTGGGTGCAATTACCCCCAGGACTTGATAGAAGGAAACTGACAAAGCATGACTTTCTTGAATATATGACATACATAATATCGTAAGTTGGGATTATTTCATGAGGCACTTAATTGTCATAATCTTATACATGGACAAGGGAGCAAATAATCATAACTTAATTACATACTTCTAATAGCATGAACACTTTATCAAGCAAGAATATGCATAATAAATTATAGGGGAGTCATATTAAACATAAGTGAATGGCATGCATTTGTCATATAAACCATAATTTAGTATTATTCATTATTTCCCCTAAACTAGGTATTTCATCAAACACCTTACATGCACTATTTAGGGTATAGGTATAGTCATCAATTAAATATAATATTATTTCACCATTTAACCCTATTTTATGAATTTTAATACTATACTATCATGGTTTCATGAAAGCATGATAAAAATTCAATCTTGGTAGTTATACAGCCATAGCAACATGAATATAATAAATTGACCACATAAATATCATGATATAAAACTTAAAAGAGGATTCATGGGATTTATGAATGGAAGGAATCAATGAATGAACACTATGCATACCTCAAAAGCTTGAATCTTGAAGGAGGTTAACTTTTCTTGAAGGTTCTTGAATGGTGACTTTGATTCTTGAGTTTTTTTGGGGAAGGGTTTGAATCTTGTTCTTGGGTTTTGATCTTGAATTAAACCATAATTTTGATGTTATAGATGAATGAGGAGTTATATGCTTTGATTTGACATGATTGGGTATTAAATAGGGTGGAAAAAGACCAAAAATTCCCTTTAAAATGGTGTTTCAATGTTGTTTCAGACAAAACTGATGGCCTGAGTGACACACCATTACTCTGGTCACTAACCGTCACTCCAACTGTCATTTTTAGGTAAAAACATAGCCTTACTACTTCAGTTGCGATGGCTAAAGCAACGGTCCGTCAGCTTGCCCGTTGCTCCTGGATAGCTCGGACAACTCTCAGTAAAACTGCCATAACATTTTACTTTGATGCCGGATTTTGGTGAAATTGGTATCGTTGGAAAGATAATTCAATTATATATCTGTTTGTGGGTTATAATATCAAAAATTATTTATAGAATAGAATATATGCTCATTTGAAGTTTACTATTGCAATGTCCTTCTCAAGAATTCAATCGGTAAGGGATATTTTGATTCGGCTAATAGCTAGGACGTATTTAAGGAATTAATATACATAAAAATTGATAATAAAACTACCGAATCACTATAATTTATTTCTCATGAGCTTGAATCATGGTTTTACTATTGGTTGGGATTCTCGGGGTATTACAATATCTCCCCCTTGGGAACATTCATCGTTGAATGAGACTGATATAAAGAGGAAGAAAATAAACTGATGTACATACAGAACATAAATAACTAGAATATAATCTCATGAATGACATGACTGATTACTAATATATCATACTAAACATGCATGTCTGATGCACGACTGATAAGATGAATTCATGCATATCTGATGCATGGATAATTGACTCATAAATGCATGAATGAACATCCTGATGAACTGAATATCTCACAACGAGAATGCATGAACAGGAATATGAGAACATAACTGAGATTGAAATATGATGCATGGACTGAATTTCGTGAACTGAACTGAGTCTTGAATATATAGCGTACAACTGAGGTTGGAGCTTGAGGGTCAACTTATGAGTACCCCTCACTCCAAACTGGATTCATTGTGAGAAAAGGAAGTAGGATGTTTAAGTCATGAAAGTTTGGGGGATTGTAGCGTATCTCCCCCTTGGGACACTAGGCCCCTCCAGGAATACTAACTTGGCTGAGCTACTAAGGAAGACTGAGGCGATGCGTAAGGCACTTAGGAACTGATTCATGAATGATTATCTAAGATCTAAAACTGTGGAATGATATATGAACTTATCTAAGCTTGTATCTATATGATTGGTTCATCTGAGGATGATTACATTTTTTTGTAAGATTTCGTCTAGTGTGAATAGATAGGAACATTGGAAACCAAACTGTATGAACTTATCTGTATAAGACAGCTGAGTAAGAAGATTATAACCTGATTGAGATTCGGGAAGATAAGTTGGGGCCTATGAACATTATCTTAGATGAAGTAACTAAGCCTCATGGATGGCAACTGAGACTACTGAAAGATTCACGTGGTGCTGGGTACGAATGCATAAATATCTAACTTATCTGATTAATTGAATAGCTGATAGCTGAAGACTAGGTATGTAAGACTAAACTTTACTTAGTTTGAATAGCGGGACTAGAGTTATAGAATATTATGCATATGAGAAAAGGGACTAACTGAGTAACATAAGGTAACTGAGCATGAATTTATGAAGATTATATTACCTGAGAATGCAAAACCAAGCATATAACATGATTTGGAAACATTCCATAGACTGAGGTGCTGAAATACTGATAGCTAGATAACTGATAACTATATGCTATGGTCAAGCAAGTCTGAAACTGAATTGAGTTTTCTAATCTAATTTCTGGACTGGAGCTGACACCATACTAAGACTGTAACTAGGACTCATACCTGAGCTAGATGCTGGATTCAGATAAATAAATACTGATAACTGTGGTTTAGACTAATATTGAAGTATTTAATGCTGAGACTGAACACTGATTTCTGAGTACTGAATACTGAAACTGTAACTGAGATGGAAACTGAATTTGGATAGATTCATGATGAGGACTGATATAGATCGAGGATCTGAATATATACTCGCACTCTATACTTTCCCCAACTTCTAAATACCTCTTTCTAGCCATTTACTTGCACACTAATACAACATTCAAGCCTATCTTAATCACAACACCATCGCATAATATAAGCATGCAACAATCTTCTCATCTTAATCACAACACCATCGCATAATATAAGCATGCAACAATCTTCTCTTAACATGTAATATTTACTCGCTCCCATATGAGCAACTGCTCACCACTACACTATTTCAATAAAAAGAGCTTACTCAAGGATTAAATTAGGAGGACCTAAAACATGAATGGATACTGACTGAACTTGACATTTGAACTGAATCCTGAGGAATAGAATATCAATAACATAAATTTACCAAAAAGGTTTGAACTAAGGATATGCATGACATAGTCTGAATTTAACTGATCAGTAGAAGCTTAGTCTGAGTCATAAAAGTGGAGTATACTGTAAAGTGTAACATGTGTAAATGAGTCATGAGCTGCATGACCTGAGTTTGGAGTTTCTGTATTTCATGGGACATGATTCATGACACTAAGGATGCTGGAGCTGAACTCTTTATACTAGGAACTGGAATCATACACGATTCCATAGAAAACATGTGAATATAAAATAGGTCTATAGAACAGAGATATAAAGCATACGTAGGAATGGTTCTGAATGGAGTATGAAACTTTACACCCCTTACTGTTTCTCTATACATACTGGCACTACCACTAAAGTCTGAGAGCCTGACTTGTTTACTTGATCTACTATCTCTCCCTTAGTTTTAATCCATCATCACATACCTATACTCTGTTCAACACATGCTTGCCTTAATAAACACATTACTTGCTCCTATTTCCTCATATACTACTAATATCACATCCATACCTTCATATTAAATTTCAAATCGATAAACTTAAATTCTTGTTAGCACTGTTCAAGCCTATTGATTTTCTTTGGTGCAGCTAAACTATCCCCAAGTATACATAATTTGTTCAACCTGGATAATGTTATCCCAACTCTACTTCTGCTAAACTCCTGGGTTCATGCTTCTAACTCTAGGTCTATGATATCATAGGATTCTGAGAAGAGATCTAATGGCATATCTAAATTTGGGTTCAAGAATGAGTTCTCATGTTCATGAATGAAATCTATAAAACTTTAAAACATAACTGAAATAAAGAGGTACTATTGAGCATGTGGGAAATACCATAACTGTCTATGGGGACTGTTTGAGAAAGCCCTATCTCTAGAACTTTGAGCTTCTCTATTTCTGTTTCCTTAAAAGTAAGGTAAAGTTATCATGCGTGAAGCATGATGAGAATCTACATAAGTTTCTTAGGGAACCTTTCTATAACACGATCTGAGACATGAAAAAAGGGAAATTGTTCCTAAAACATCTCATAGCCTCCTGCACATAAGTGTGGTGTACAACACACCCATGTATAAGACTCTACTAGATGTGGGTTTTCAGACTTCCTAGGACACAGTTGAAACCTATCTCTGATACCAAGTTTGTAATGCCCCAAGTCTGGTACTCGAAATGTTACACGGTGCTCATGACCCCAAAGGACCACAAGCTAACACATGACTGATATATATACTTGTACACTGTACAATATGACATAGATGATAAAACATGTACTGAAAGGCCATAGGATTCAAAAATAAATAAACATAATTTAAAATATAGTAGAATAATATCAAAACAACTAAATTAACTATCTGAACATATTATAGTTGAAAGCCTCTAAAACTGACTATCTGAATAAGAAGTTGATGGGACAGGTCCCCAACTAACTCCAACAACTAAAATAAATTAAAACTAAAATAATAAAGTAATCATCATGTCCTCGAAGGATAAGGACTTACTGCTGACTCTGACTGCTGAACTAGGATGCTACTGATGCTTTGGAGCTTGTGCTTCTAGACCTATGATATAAGATACCATAGCACAAATGTGTTAGTACTTTGAATGTACTGGCATTCAAGTGAGGTAGGATAATACAGAGGGGGTTCATATGCATGAACAATACTAATTGACTGATTTTCATGAACGTAAGAATACATGCATGCATACATAACTGTGATTGACATCATAATAGGACTAACTCCAGAGTTATGAATACTAAGTCTACTAACATGGATTCACTGACATCTGAGATTATGAATACTGGGATACTGAATAATTGAGTCTAGTGATATTGATATTTGAGTTAGTAGTAAGTAAGAAAATGATACTTTATTTCCAAATATTGAGGAACTGCTATTATGTCACTGATACATGAATAACTGTTTATGATAGTTTTGATTATGAAGAACTGGTCTGGTTGAATGTATCTGACAGAATTGAATACTAATAACATGAGTTTTGTATAATTGATATACTAGTATCTGAGTTCGTGATATCATGATTACTGATACTAAGTGCTGATAACATGAGTGACTATATCTGACAACCCTGATACTAATGGAACTAGCTGAGTTCCATACTATTTTGAGTGACTATATCTGACAGTCCTGAAATCTGTAGAACTATCTGAGTTCTATTACTGAGACTGAGATTGAGACTGAAACTGATACTGTGGGAAGTAGTTATCTAACCAAAATGCCCCAAATAATACAATATAGCTGAGTTGGGGTCCAATCCATAACCCCAATTGGAAGGGTGTCAATACCACGCCATTGGTAAGGACAATCTGCGAGTAACCCTAATATAGTAGGTAACTCTAGTGAGAAAGGTGGGAATCCTCATATAATAGGTTAAGCCACCTCATCTACCCTCATATAGCAGGCTATGATGTCTTAACCTATGCTAGCTACATAGTTATAGAATTCAAGGATTACTTCTAATAATCACACCCTCATAGAACAGGTAAGTTCCCATCCTTGGGTTCACTCGGTAATAATTCCTACTCCCATCTGAATAGACACTGAACAAGATTATTGATCTAAACATGGACTAAGTAACTTAATCCTGTTGACTGATAGAATACTACTGACACTTGATAACTGACTGAGTTCATAAGATTATTGAGATTTCCTGAGACATAATACTGTCTGAAGTCTAAGAATCATGGCTTGACTGAGAATATAGTGAAAACATGACATGGCTCTAGGCACACAACTAATTTTTTTGGGTACAAGTACCCCTAGGACTCGATAGAAGAAAACTGACAAAGCATGACTTTCTTGAATACATGACATACATAATATCATAAGTTGGGATTATTTCATGAGGCACTTAATTGTCATAATCTTATACATGGACAACGAAGCAAATAATCATGGCTTAATTACATATTTCTAATATCATGAATGCTTTATCAAGCAAGCATATGCATAATCAATTATAGGGGAGTCATATTAAATATGAATGAATGGCATGCATTCATATAAACCACAATTTAGTCATTATTCATGATTGCCACTATACTAGGCATTTCATCAAACACCTTGCATGCACTATTTAGGGCATAGGTATAGTCATCACTTAAAATTTCACCATTTAACCCTATTTCATGAATTTTAACCCTATACTATGATGGTTTCATGAAAACATGATAAAGATTCAATCTTGGTAGTCATACAACCATAGTAACATGAATATAATCAATTCACCATTAAATATCATGATATAGAATTGAAAAGAGTATTCATGGGCTTCATGGATGGAAGAAATACATGAATGAACACTATGCGTACCTCAAAAGCTTGAATCTTGAAGGAGGTTAACTTTTTTTGAAGGTTCTTGAATGGTGACGCTTTGATTCTTGAGTTTTTTTG
Source organism: Capsicum annuum (assembly GCF_002878395.1). NCBI lineage: Eukaryota > Viridiplantae > Streptophyta > Magnoliopsida > Solanales > Solanaceae > Capsicum > Capsicum annuum. The sequence continues at coordinate 7,329 of NW_025885260.1, forward strand.
GAGAATGGTTTGAATCTTGTTCTTGGATTTTGATCTTGAAATAAAACCTAATTTTGATGTTATGGATGAATGAGGATTTATGTGCTTTGTTTTGACATGATTGGGTGTTAAATAGGGTGGACAAATACCAAAAATTCCCTTTAAAACGGCGTCTTAACGCTATTTTGGTAAAAGCTGATGGTCTGAGTGACACACCATCACTCTGGTGACTAACCGCCACTTCAACCATCATTTTTGGTCCATAAAATGGCGTTAATTCTTTAGTTACGATGGTCCATCATTGACTTGATGGTCCATCAGCTTGCCCGTCGCTCCTGGATAGCTCGGACAACTCTTAGTAAAATAGCCATAACTTTTTACTCCGATGCCAGATTTTGGAAAAATTGGTATCATTGGAAAGCTTATTCAATTATATATTTGCTTGTTGGTCATGAGATAAAAAATTCTTTGTGTAATTGGACATATGCTCATTTCAAGTTGACTATGGCAATGTCCTTCTAAAGAATTCAATCGGTAAGTGATGTTTTGATTCGTCTAATAGCTAGCATGTATTTAAGGCATTATTATACATCAAAATTGATCATAAAACTACCGAATCACTATAATTTATTTCTTATGATATTGAAGCATGGTTATACTATTGGTTGGTATTCTTGGGGTATTACAATAATCCAACTCAACTTATGCAACAGATGGATAATAAGTTGCAATAGAACCACTAACAGTTGCACTAGAATACCTTGTTGTTGTAGCAAATTTCATATCTATGTTGTTGCTTCATCTTTATGGATTATATTAGAAGGATAGTTTGGGAAAAATAAACTTACCTTGTCCTAGTACCACATGCACATATCTGTCATAATCTAGAAGTCATGAGGGGGGGGGGGGGGGGGGGGGGGGAGAAGAGTCCTGGGGTAATCTGGTGCGCCTCATTTGGTATTCTTGGCTCGTTGCAGATCTCTTTTCTCTTTGGTGCCAAGTTTTAAGTATATGTAGACCTTCTTCAATGGCTCCTGAACTTTAGTATTTTTTGATTTTCGACTGGAGAGTACGTCTCCAATTGCTCTTTTCTTCCTCCTAACTGCCGATACAGGAGTGTATGACTCCCTCTCCTTATTGGATAGTATGACACCCCTTATGGATTTACATTTCTCAACAGCTTTAGCGGTAGCCTCTACCTTTTCAAAGAGCTTATCCTGGATGTCCTTACACTCTTCCCATTTTAATGAGAACATGAGGGTAAAGAGAGGTAAAAGGGACTGGTGTAAGGGTGAGAGGGACCTTTGAAAGGGTAAAAAGGACATGTGAAAGAGTGTTTTCAAACATATTTATTTTTTACCAAGCATCAACTTGCACATCATCACAAGTGGTAGCACCATCAACATGTCTGCCACTAATACCAATAACTCCACAAGAAGAAGCACTTGGATCTACCTCAGTAGGATGGTCATGAAGAGCCTCAACATTAGGTTGACCTTGCCTAACTGCTCTTCTTATGGCTATTGTTCCAGCCAATTCCTTCTTTATTAACTCCACTATTGGTTTTTCTATAATATCAAATGACCTAGAGTAATAAAAGAAGTCATCCCAAACTCCTCAGTAGGCACGATCCATAGATGCACAACCTATAAAAAAGATAGATATATTTAAATCATATAATATAATAATTTTCACAGTTGGGTTACATGTTAACATAGACAACATATGCAACAGATGATCTGTATGTCGAAACAGATTAATAATATATTGTATCAGATTACACATCTATTCCATAGTTTGTAGTAGATAGTTAAAATCCATTTGAGTCGGGTTCAGAAAATTAGAGTAATAGATAGATAATCTGATGCAAATTATAAATCATCTGTCGTAATAGATTACCAATTTATTGCACCAGTTGGCACAAGATGGGTAATCTGTTGGGTTATATGTTATGCTACAGATGATCTATATGTCACAACAGATTAATAATATGTTACATCATACTATCCATCTATTGCATAATTTGTAGTAGATGGTTAATCTGTTAAGAGTTGGGTTTAGAGAATCAAAGAAATGGATGGGCAATCTGATGCAAGATATCAATCATCTGTTATAATATTTCACATTTGTGGCACTAGTTGGCTCAGGATGGGTAATCTATCACAACAGCTATCCCATCTAGTTCATCAGATATAACATTTGTTACACCAGATATAACATCTATTCAATATCTTTCATTGCGTCAAATTATTTTAATTAAAGAAGACGTACTGCATTATATAGAGGGTTAAAGAGATCATCCTCCTTAATTCTTGAGTTGTTCTTTCCAGCCAACTACCTAAACATCCTTGGATGAGAAACCTCATCCGGGTAATCATTACCTGCTCTCGAGGGGGAGGAATGTCTACAAATGCCCAAGCCTAAAAATTGTAAATAGGAAGCAAGAAAAAAAAGTCATAATAGCTATATTCAATATAAATTAATGGATAAGTAAAAATAGTGATTAATTTTACCATGAAAGCCCAAGGAAAGCCATATAATGTGGTCGTCCCTGGGGATAACTTTGTCTGTAAATATTGGACTGTTAAGTAGAAGTTGTCATATCCCTAGGGGTAATTGTTGAATTTATCAAAATCCTCAGCACGAGCCAACAAATTATTTTCTATGACCTTGTTGATGTCTTTTGCCAATATAACCGAATGGGAAAATAAAACTAAGAACAATTTTTCCCTGTACTTCTTTGGTATGGATTTATCCTTGAGATTTGTTATCAAATACGATTCTTTGTAGCCACGTCCAGTAATGTCCAATAAGCCATCTATTTTTTTCATGCGTTTGTTGGTTTTACTGGGTGGTTGCTGGGACAATGTCTTCCCTCAATTTGCTTGTGGTGGTTTCGCTATCCTACTTGACTTAGACCTTTTGTGGGTTGTTCCCTTGGCGATAGGTTCTTCTGGATGATCGCATCTTAAGCCCGTCACTATGGAAAACTCTTGCAAACCAAAAAAAATTGGCATGCCATAATAGTTGATCCAGATTTCATCTATTTTTTACCCACTCCTCTGAATCTTTATCATCACCCATGTACTTGTTCCTGTACTTGAGAAGACCATATACTAGTCTCATTTAGAAATGATCAGGGGGTCCTCAAGCAGCTCAAGAAAGCATCCAAAAAAGCTCCTCTTAAAATGTCCATCTATGTTCTCCTTCTTCATAATATTCCTAAAATAATTAAAAAAAATTCCCCAACTGATATTTAAGTACAAGTTCACCAGTTAGTCTTCTTCAGGGTCATCTATCAGCATCACAACTGGAAACCTGTCAATGCTAATAGTTTTGATAGGATATTATGTTTGGATGTCGCTATTAATTCACGCCCTATTAGTGATTAATTATCATAATTTTGATGATCATCCTCTTTCTCACTCTCAAATTTCTCCTCTTTCTCACATTCATTTTCTTCATCAATATCTACAGACCCCTGTCCACCCCCCTCAATGTTGTTTTCATATCTATCCTCAACTTTACTTTTCCCTAAATGAGATTGTTCAGGAAGCTCCTCCGAATCCCTTTGTACTGTATCCTTAGTTGTTGGTTGGTCAGAAGTTGATCAACTTTCACTTTTTTTTGGGAGACATGTCTTACCTACAAAGAACAGAAAAACAAAAATTAAATTATAATTGATGTATGCATAAATTTTAAAAAATACATTACAAATACCACCAATACCAATACACCAACATCCACCACCACAAACACAACCAACTAATGCCACAAACACTATGAATACTGATACTACCACCAACCACCACAAACACCACCAACCAATGCCACCAACAGCCACCAGAAACACCACCAGATTAATCAATTATGGCATTAGTTAAACATATGAACTCAATTGAAAATGTATAAAAACAAATGTTCAAACCATTGCAATAGATGACCCATTTGTTGGAATTAATCAAACAGATTAAGTCATCTGTTGCAACAGATTACACCTCTGTTGAAATTAATCAAATAAATTATGTCATCTATTACAACAGATTATCCATCTATTGCAAATTATCAAATAGGCATTGCCATCTGTTGTAGTTGACCCTATGATCAATTAAGGTATTAGTTGAACATATTTGGTAATAATAATCGCTTTACCTCAGAGTGATCTATCGATGACTCTGGTCAGGAGAAATGCAATGCTATCTCATCATGCATATGCCAAAAGACTCAATTAAAGTTGCATTTGACCCTATAAAACCTCACCCCTAGTCCTAGATTAATCAATTAAGGTATTAGTTGAAAATATAAGGTAATAAGAATCAATTCAACTCAGAGTGATCAATCGACAACTCTTGCCGAGAGAAACACAATACTGTCTCTTCATGCAATTACTAAAAGACTCTTTTAAAGTTGTAGTTGACCCAATGATAACTCACCCCTAGTCCTAGATTGATCAATTTAGTTATTAGTTAAAAATATAAGGTAATAAGAATCGATTCATCTTAGAGTAATCAATTGATGACTCTAGTTAGAAGAAATGCAATACTGTCTCATCATGCAATTGCCAAAAGACTCAATGAAAGTTATAATTGCCCCTATGAGAACTCACCCCTAGTCCTAGATTAATCAATTACAATATTAGTTGAACATATGAACTCAATTGAAATTGTATAAAACTAAATATTAAACTTGTTACAATAGATGACCCATCTGTTGGAATTAATCAAACAAATTAAGTCATCTATTGCAACAGATTACCCATCTATTATAAATTATCAAAAGGTGCTGCCATCTACTGTAGTATGATCAATTAAGGTATTAGTTGAACATATAAGGTAATGAGAATTGCTTTACCTCAGAGTGATTGATCGACGACTTTAGTCAGGAGAAACACAATATCATCTCATCATGTATTTGCCAAAAAAGCTTAATTGAAGTTGTAGTTGACCCTATAAGAACTCACTCCTAGTCCTAGATTAATCAATTAAGATATTAGTTGAACATATAAGGTAATAAGAATCAATTCAGCTCAGAGTGATCCATTGATAACTCTAGTCGAGGGGAACACAATACCGTCTTATCATGCAATTGCCAAAAAACTCAATCAAAGTTGTAGTTGACCCTATGAGAAATTACCCTTAGTCATAGATTAATCAATTAAGGAATTAGTTAAATATATGAACTTAATTGAAATTGTATAAAAATAAATGTTCAACCTATTTCTACAGATGACTCATCTGTTAGAATTAATCAAACAGATTAAATCATCTGTTGTAATAAATTACCCATCTATTGTAAATCATCTGTTGCGATAAATGACAAAGCTTTGGAAATTTTCAAATTGAAATTGTCATCTATTGCAAAGTATGAATTTGATGTTTTACAATTCTTTTTTGAAAAGCAATTTAAGTATTTTCTGTCCGAGATGAAAGAGATAAAATACTAAGGCGGTAAAAATTATTATTTGGATAGCTCAAAAATCTCTTCAGTGAGTATTCTTATCTAATCTTTTTAATGTTACCGTTCCTCGTGCTTCTCAAAAGTTATTAATCAATATTTAAAACCCATATCTACTCCCTTAATTTCATTTTAGTGGAACTCTTTCTAAAAATATTTGTTTTAATTTAGTTGTCCCAATGATGAAATCAAGAGGATTTTATTATATTCTTACAATAATATCCTCATCATTAAATGATTAAACAAGTTGTGTATATTCAAATTTATATTTTTAGAGCATAATTAATAAGGCTAATTTGGTAAAATAGATCCCTAATAAATATTTTTCTTAATGGATGTGTCAAGTCTATAGGGGCCGACTCAACTAATATGAAATGGAAGGAGTAGAATAATCTCTCATTCAACCATAAACTTAAGATGAGAAACTCAACTCATCACTTTCTCTCTTCTTTATTCTCAATTCTCTCTTCTTTTAGATGAGGATGCTTTGGTATCTCAATCTATTAATATTTTTTCTTGACTGAACTGGATGTTCTGATCCCTTTGCTTTTTTGACATTGCAGGTATGGTTAACTATTGCTCTTTCCTTCTCATATTCTTTTTTGTATGTTATTTAAATTAGATATTTCCATCTATTGCTCTTAATGATTTACCTATTACCAATTTCCTATTTATTGAGAAAATTGAAAGAAAGGTGACTTTTAAGTCTTTAATGAACGAATCGTTGTTTTTATTAAAATATGCAAAAAAGTCATCTATTGTGAGAACTTAAAAAACCTTGTTGTCAATATAGTTTTTTATGCCTTTTGTTTGTTACTTCGATGGTGCTGTTGTTGGGGGTAGTGCTGGTGTTGGAACATGTGGTGTTTGTGTTGTTAATGGTGTTTGAACATATGGTGTTGTTTCTTTGTTGTTAATGTTGTTGTTGTTGGTGGTGCAACAGTTTTCTCAACTGTTGCAATCGATGAATCAGCTGTTGGAATAGACGAAGCAACTATTTAAAGAAATCAAGCCAGTCGCAAGGCTGGTTTGATTTATTCAAATAGATGACCCATCTGTTACAATATGTCATCCATCTGTTGCAATAGATGCCTCATCGGTTAACCAAATTGGGAATCTATTGCATCAAATTAGTTATCTGTTGATTCATTCAATTTTGTGTTACCCTTTTTTAATATTCTTTTTGTTCTTCTCTTGTTCGACATCAAATGCATTTCTTTTGTTTACTGATAAAAAAAAGTGAAACTCGATCAACTTTTTCCCGACCAACATTAAAGTCTAGAGTAAAGATGAGTTTAGAGGAATAAGTTTCTTGTAGATAGAACCACTTCATATGTGGGAGGTATGTATTACTGATCAACCTACCGTGAAAACACACATCCAGTACAATGATTTTGTGAATGTTTGTTCTTTAGATATTAGGCATTAATCCTTCAAACAAGATATGGAATTTTACAGTTAAGATTATTAAGTTCGAACAAGTAAGGCTGAGGGACCAAGTAGGTGGTGTTGATACCCTATTACGATTTAACAAAGATTTTTCTAATGTTTATGCGTCAAGTTTGGAGAAGGATTAAGGTTTTTGGTGGTAGTGTAAATATTAAAATAGCGATTGCACTAACTTTAAGGGTCCAATGGTCCTTTGAAAGGCCTTTGAAGCCTCCCACTACTGTAAATAAGAATGGAAATGAATATAGTTATTACTCTGGTGCAAATTTATATGGATGGGTTGCTCTAGTAGACTATTATACAGTAGAAGGTTATTGTAAGAATACCTGTGCGGGAATGGGGAGGTGGAGAAGACCATATATAAAATTAGACTTTATTAAAGAAGAAACATAAGGTAGAAAGGGAAGTGTAGTGGAACTGGCTGATGAAATTCACATGAAAAATGAAGAAACTGAATGAGCTGCGAATGTGAAAGTGTATCCAAAAAGTGAAAATCCATCAGTCGTTATTGAAAAAGAAAAATGCTCAAGTGGACTAGAGTTGTGCACTTTGTTAGGGGGCTGCAACTAGCTAGCGTGGCCTGAATGAACACCTACAATATGCAGGACCAGAACTCTAAGAATGAATCTTCGTGAGCACGGAAGGTGGTAATATTGTTGGTCAGAATTAAAACCTGAGCCAACTACTCCTGAATTAAAAATAAGGGATCAAGCCAAGGTAAAAATTTCTCAAGTTAAACTTACATCCCATGCCTACTATTTATGGCTCTATTCAGGTCAAAGGCAGTGGAAACAACAAGGCATGGGATTTCTTCCCAACTTTAGACCTTTTTGTTTCTACTTCCATTGACCTGATCATAGCCACAAATAGAAGGAATGGAATGCAAGTTAGACTTCAAAATTTGATGCCTTGGCTTCCCTTATTTTTACTTCTGGAGTTGTTGGTTCAGGTTTTATTCTTGACTAAAAATCTTATCAATCTCCTATGCTCGTGAAGCTTTGTCCTTAGAGTTATGGTCCTGCTCTTTATAAGTCTTCATTGAGGCCATACTTGCTAGTTACAGTCTCTAGCAATGTGACCAGCTCCAGTCTTCTTGACCATTCTTCTCTTTCTTCAATGACTGACAGATTTTTACATTTGGATATACTTCCATATTTGAAGCTCATTCAGTTTTTTCATTTCTCATGTCAATTTTATTGGCCAGATTTTCTAGAAGTTCCTTACTTGCTTCCCTGTGTTTCCACTTAAACAAGGTCTGAGATGATATATAGTCTTCTTCACCTCCCCCTTCCCACACAGGTATTCTCCCAAGAACCTTTTGTTCTATAATAGTCTTCTCGAGAAACCCATTCATATAAATTTGGACAAGGGGAATTTCTATTGGTTCCATTATTGTTTGCTGTAGTGCAAGGCTTTGAAGGCCTTTCAAGAAGTCCATTGTGCCATTAAAATTGGTCTAATCACTATTGGATATTTACACTTCTGCCAAAAACTTAAACCCTTCCCCAAACTTGACATAAAAACATGATCATAAATCGTCATTAAATTGTAACAGGGTATCGACACCACTGTCTTAGAACCTTTTGGCCTTATCAGTTCATACCTATCAAACTAAATCGTACAATGTAGGATCTTGTTTGAAGGACCAATGTCTAATCGGTAAAAAACTGCATTCACAAAGTCATTGCACTTTATGTGTGTCTACCATGGTAGCCTGATCAATAATACATAACTTATGTGCATGAAAGTGGATCCATTCATCAACTCTCACCTTATTCTTCCTACCCCATCAAGATATGTCATATAGTTTTTATTCATCTACACACATGTGATAACTATTAAAAAGAGGTAAAGAATCATGAATTTTTATCTAACACATTCAAAGCAGTTATGAACCAAATTCTCCACCTGTTGTAACTGATGAATCAGTTGTTAGAAGAAATCAAAACATCTTCTCCAATATATAGTACATCTGTCGCAACAGATAATCCATATGTTGCAGCAGATATTGCAAATATGGTAAATCTATTGCTATAGACCAAACAACGTTTATTCATCTGCACCTATATTATGACTATGAAAAAAAAGGTAGTCATGACATTTTATCTCACACATTTAAAACAACTGACGTATTGAATTCTCTATCTGTTGCAACTAGTGAATTGGTTGTTAGAAGAAATCAAAACATCTCCTCCAACAGATGGTCCATCTATCGCAACAAACAATGTATATGTTGTAAAAAATGTTGAAACAGATGGTAAATCTATTGCAATAGAACAGACAGTTGTATGACCCCATAAAATTTCTAGTTTAATTCAGTCCTTTAAGCTTGTCAAGGGGTCCCAAACTAAGAAAATTCTAGCTAAGTTTCCAAAATTAGTTTATTTTTAGATTTAGAAAGTTATCAATCTCATTTCGTAACCTTAATGCCCTTTAATGGTCTATATTTTTGTTAATTCATAATCAGGAATATCTATAGGGGTTCTCGGATGAGTTTTTGATTTTTTGGACCTCTTTTAGACCTTGTTTGAAATCCCAATATAGTGATTTGATGCAATGTTAGCACGTCGCATTTCCAATTACGTCGACCGAGAAAAATGTTTCTCAGCTTAAGGTAATTTCCAGTGAACCAAAGTGATGTCAGCGAGTCACGTCGGTTATCGCATTGGTACCCTCAATGCATGCAACGTCGCTGGACACATTTTTTGACTTTTAAACTCGCATCCTTAAGGGTAATTAGGTCATTTTACCCTGACCTTCATCCCTCATAGCATAAAATTTAGGCCTCTTTTGGCAAAATACATTCATTATTTCACAAGTGCTTAAGAACAAGAAACCCTAGGTGATTAATTTCAATTCAAGAACTCAAGCTTTCTTCCATCAATCTTCAAGAAATAGTCAACCAAGTTATGTAAAGTGTTCATCCAAGGGTCCTTTTCACCCTCTAAGCCCAAGAAACCCTTTTCAAAATATGAATTTTGAATTCCATGTTGTGGGTTTGATTGTACACATGTTTATGTTGTGATATAATTTCCAAGATTGTATCTTTATTGAATTCTCATGACTTTATGTTAAGTATGTGGATTGAAATCCTTAAATTGAAGTGGTTGATATAACCATGATGTATTAGTTGTTGATCCATGCCCTAGAAAAGGTCATGCCTTCCATGTGTTTATTAAAAAGCTTAAGTGATTAAGAATTAAGCATTATGACCTATTTATGAGTTTTCTAATGAACTTATGATGTACCCACATATTCAAAATGATTCCCATGCAAAAAGCTATGTCTTGTAATGATTTGGTGGAATGCTCATAAGTATGGATTTGTGAAATTATGATATGTCAGCATGTATTCCCATTTATGTGTAAGCTTATGACTTGCGAATGCTTCGCGAAATCCCTCAATGATAGTATTATGAGTTATTGACTATGGTCATTTATTCAAGTAGTCTCACGTCTCATTTATTTTTATGCTATCGAGTCCTAGGGGTATCTAATACCCAGCAATTTAGCTATGTGCCTAGAGCCAATGTCAGTTTTCAAGACAGCCTCAGTCAAGCCACAATTAGTAGAATTTAGTCAGTCTCAGAACTCAGGAAAACTCAGCAGTATTTAGTTCAGTCCTTAGTAACTCAGTCAGTTATCAGAATTCAGTATTATTCTATCAGTTAATGGAATTTAGTGAACTCAATCTAGTTCAGTCCAGTATACTCAGTTCAGTGTCTATTCAGTTGGGAGTAGGGTTCAACACTGAGTGAACCCAAGGAAGGGAACTGACCTACCAGCAGAGGATGTGATTCTTAGAAGCAGTCCTTGCATTTTAGAATTACATAGCCAGCGTAGGTTGAGACATCAAAACCTGTTAGATGAGGGTTGATGAGGCATCTTAACCTGTTAGATGAGGGCCCTACCTTTCTCGTTAGAGTACCTGAAAGATGAGGGTCACTCACAACTTATCCTTACCTGTGGCGTGGTATTAACACCCTTTCAATTGGGGTTATAGATTAGACCCCAACTTAGTTATAATATATTATTGGGGGCATATCGATTAGATGACTACCTCCCACTGTCTCAGTATTAATATTCAATAAAGAACTCAGATAGTTCTATAGATTTTAGGACTGTTAGATACAGTCACTCAGTTCAGTATAAAACTTAGCTAATTCTATTAGAATCAGGACTGTCAGATACAATCGCTCAATTATCAATTATATCAGTTATCAGTAATCCATGTTATTAGGAAACTCAGTATTCAGAATCCCTATGAATCAGTTACAGTAATGTATTCGTGTATATATCCTCACGTAGTTATGTTCATGTTATCTAGTTAGTTTAGTTAATGCATATGAACCTTTGCAGTCATCCTTACCTCACTTTGTGTACCAGTACATTCACACGTACTAATGCATACTTTTATTTTGTACTATTGTGTTTTATACCATAGGTTTGGATGCTCAGGTTCCCAATCTCGCTTAGCAACTCAGATATCAATAGTTAGAGTAAATGGTGAGCCCTCATATATTGAGGATATGGTTATTTTATTATTTCAGTATTTTAGTACTTAGGCATTTTCAGTAGATGGAGTTAGTTGGGGATATGTCCCGTCAACTCCTTTATTAAGACAGTTTAGAGGTTTTTTCAAACTATAGCATGTTCAGACAATTATTTCAGTTTTGGTATGATCATACCTTATTCAGACGTTGTTTTATTCAATATTGTTTATTATTTGAATCTTATGCCAAGTTTTCTACCAGATCTCCATATTTATTTTAGTTATATTGTTATTACAATATTACTATTATTTATTGCTCAGTTACAGATATCAGTCATAGGTTAGCTAGTGGTCCTTTGGGATTGTTAGCACCGTGTAGTTTTTGGGGTACCAGACTCGGGCATTACAAACTTGGTATCAGAGCCTAAGGTTCAATAGAGTCCTAGGAAGTCTGAAAGCCGCATCTAGAAGAGTCTTGTGCATAGGTGTGTTGTGCACCACATCTATGTGCAAGAGGATATGAGATGTTTTGGGAATAGTTTCCCTTCTTTCAGTATTCATGTCGTGCGAGTGAACAAGTATCCAGTTCCAACAATCGATGACTCATTTGACCAAATCCAGGGTGCCAGTTATTTCTCTAAGATATACCTCAGATCAGGCTATCATCTACTCAGATTCAAGGAATGTGACATTCCGAAGATAACCTTCCATACTCGATATGGTCACTTTAAATTCCTAGTAATGTCATTTGGTCTTACCAATGCTTCAACAGCTTTTATAGACTTGATGAACCGTGTTTTCAAGTAGTACTTGGACATGTTCATCATAGTCTTCATTGATGACATTCTTGTCTATTTCCTCAGTGAGCATGATCATGCAGACCATCTCAAAATAGTATTGCAGATTCTAAAACAACACTAGTTATTCACCAAATTCAGTAAGCGCAAATTTTGGCTAAGGTCAGTAGCATTCCTTAGTCATATTATTTTCGTTGATGGCATTAGAGTTGATCCTCAAAAGACCAAAGCAGTGAGAAATTAGCCTAGACCCATCACTCTATCAGATATTAGGAGTTTCTTAGGTTTGGCTAGCTATTACAAATGGTTTGTTGAAGGATATTTGTCTATTTCATCCCCTATGTCTAGATTGAATCAGAAGAAAGTCAAATTTCAATGATCAGATTCATGCGAGAAGAGTTTTCAGAATTTAAAGACTCGACTCATGTCAGCTCCAGTTTTGAATCTTCCAGATGGTCCCGATGGGTAAGTCGTGTACTGTGATCCATCCAGGGTAGGTTTGGGTTGTGTCCTCATGCGGCTCGGTTAGGCCATAGCCTACGCCTCCATATAGCTTAATCCCCATAAGAAGAATTATCCAACTCATGATCTTGAGTTAGTAGCAATGGTCTTTGCCTTAAAAATTTAGAGGCACTACTTGTATAGGGTGCATGTTTATGTGTTCATAGATCACAAAATCCTCCAGTATATGTTTTTCTAGACATATCTTAATCTCTATCAGAGAATATGGTTAGAACTCTTGAAAGATTATGACATAAGTAGCCTTTATCATCCGAGCAAGGCCAATGTAATGGGTGACGCTCTCAGTAGAAGGTCTATGGGTAGTATTGCTCATGTTGAGGACAGTAAGAAGAAGTTAGCCCAAGAAGTTCATCAGTTAGCCAAACTAGGTATCCGCTTAATCGATTTAACAGAAGGTAGTGTGTGGGTTCAGAATAGTTTAGAATCATCTCTAGTTTCCAAAGTTAAGTAAAAACACGATAGAGATCCCATTCTAGTCAAGATGAAAGAGTCAGTCAAAGATCATAAGGTTAAGGTTTTCTCCAAAGGGAGAGATGGTGTTTTGCATTGTTAGGGTCATCTGTGTGTGCCAGGTATTGATGACTTAACGCAGTGAATTCTTGTAGAAGCGCATAATATGTGTTACTCTATTTATCCAGGGGCTACCAAGATGTACCATAATTTATGGGAGATCTATTGGTGGAGTAGGATGAAGAGAGTTATTATAGAGTTTATGGCTAAGTGCTCAATATGTCAGCAAGTTAAGATTGAGCATCAGAAGCTAGGTGGGTTCATGTAGGAGTTCAGTATTCCTACTTGGAAGTAAGAAGAAGTGAACATGGACTTTATGATGGATTTTCCTCGTACTCATCATCAGCATGACTTAATTTGGGTCATTGTAGATCGAATGACCAAATCAAGTCATTTCCTTCCAGTCCATACCTCTTATTCAGTCGAAGATTATGCCAAACTCTACATTAAAGAGTTGGTCAAATTGCATGATTTTTCATTGTTTATTGTCTCAGATAGAGGTACCTAGTTCTCCTATCATTTTTGGAAAGCATTCCAAAAGGGTCTTTGTACCTGAGTTCACCTTGGTATAGAATTTCATACTCAGACCGATGGTCAAATAGAAAGGACCATCTATACTTTAAAAGATATGTTGCAAGCGTGTGCAATTGACTTTAAGGGATGTTTGGATGACCACTTTTCTTTGGTTGAGTTTGCATAAAACAACAATTATCATTCTAGTATTCAAATAGATCTATTTAAAGCTCTCTACAATAGGAGATGCAAATCTTCAATCGGTTGGTTTGAAGTCGGTGAGGCTGCAGTGGTAGGGCCTGACTTGACCTTCGATACCTTAGAGAAAGTTTAGTTAATTAGACAGAGGCTCAAGACACCTCAGATTTGATAGAAATCGTGCGCAGATGTGTGCAGAAAGAATCTCGAGTTTGAGACTAGTGATTATGTCTACGTGAAAATCTCTGCCATGAACAGAGTGAAGAGGTTCGGCAATAAGGGAAAACTCAGTCCCTGATATATTGGTCCCTTCAAAATTCTAAGTAGCTTTGGTAAAATAGCTTATGATCTCGAGTTTTCTTCAGATCTAGCTTTAGTGCATCTAGTGTTCTATTTCTCCTTGCCTAAAAATGCATAGGTGACCTAATAGTTGTAGCCCCTATTGAGGGCATAAATATTCAGAACAATCTCTCTTATGAGTAAATTCCAGTCAAAATCCTTGACTCTCAGATTCGCAGACTGAGGAACAAAGAATTCTCTCTAGTCAAAGTTCTTTGGCGGAATCAGGCCATTGAGGGAGCTACTTTGGAAGCAGAAGCAGACATGTAGACAAAGTATCCTCACCTCTTCTCTGCTAATTTAGAATCAACCTAAGGTGATGGATTTCCTTAAGCTTATTTCGTTTCATGTTCAGATTTCAGTTACAAACTTGGTATTTAGTTTCATGCTCAGTTATCCATTTCAAACTTGGTAGCCTTTATTATTGCATGTTCAGTTGCATGTTCATGAGTCAGTTCAGTCACATATTCATGCATCAGATAAGCATGATCAACTTATTAGTATTCTCAGTCATGCATTCATGTATCAGCTCAGTCATGAAATCATGCATCAGATATGCATGCTCAGTATGAATCTAAAAAAATTAGTAATGTCAGTCATGTAATTATGTTTCAGTTGTTTATGTTCAGTATGTACTTCATCTTATAATTTCTCCTATCTCAGTCAATCTCATTTGAGGAGAATGTTCCCAAGGGGAAGGTATTGTAAGACCCCACAAAATTCCTAATTTAATTAAGTCCTTTAAGCTTGTCAGGGGTCCCAAACTTAGAAAATTCTATCTAAGTTTCCAGAATTCGTTTATTTTTATCCTTCCAAATTTGGTAATCTCATTTTCTGACCTTAATGTCCTTTAAAGGTCTATATTTTTTGTTAATTCATGATCAGGAATGTCTATAAGGGTTCCCGAATGAGTTTCAAATTTTTCAGACCTCATTTAGACCTTGTTTGAAATCTCAAAATAGTGAGTCAATGCAATGTTGGCGCGTTACGTTGCCAGTCTCATCGACATAGAAAATTTTTCTCAGCTTAAGGTAATTTCCGGTGAACCAACGCGATGTCAACACGTTGCATCGGTTATCGCGTTGGTGCCCTCGATGTGCCACGTCAGATGCAGCGTCACTAGGCACGTTTTTTGACTTTTGAAAATGCATCCTTTAGGTAATTAGGTCATTTTCCCCTGACCTTCAACCCTCATAGCATGAAATTTATCCCTCTTTTGGCCAAATACTATCATTATTTCACAAGTGCTCAAGAATAAGAAATCCTAGGTGATTAATTTCAATTCAAGAACTCAAGCTTTCTTCCATCAATCTTCAAGAATTTGTCAACCAAGGTATGTAAAGTGTTCATCCAAGGGGCTCTTTCACCCTTGGAGCCCAAGAAACCCTTTTCAAAATATGTTTTGGGTTTGATTGTACATATGTTTATGTTGTGATATGATTTCCAAGATTGAATCTTTATTGAATTCTCATGACTTTATGTTAAGTATGTGGATTGAAATACTTAAATTAAAGTTCTTGATATAGCCATGATGTATTAGTTGTTGATCCATGCCCTAGAAAAAGTTATGCCTTCCATGTGTTTGTTAAAAAGCCTAAGTGATTAAGAATTGTGCATTATGACCTATTTGTGAGTTGTATGATGAACTTATGATGTACCCACATGTTCAAAATGATTTCCATGATAAATGCTATGTCTTATAATGATTTGGTGGAATGCTCATAAGTATGGATTTGTCAAATTGTGATATGTTAGCATGTATTCCCATTCATGTGTAAGCTTATGACTTGCGAATGATTCATAAAATCCCTCAATGATAGTATTATGAGTTGTTGACTATGATCATGTGTTCAAGTAGTGTCACATCTCATTTATTTTAATGCTATCAAGTCCTGGGGGTTTTTAATGCCCAAAAATTTAGCTGTGTTCTTAGATCCAATGTCAGTTTTCAAGATAACCTTAGTCAAGCCACGATCAGTAGAATTTAGTCATTCTCAGGAAAACTAGCAATATTTGGTTCAGTCCTCAGTAACTCAGTTAGCTAATAGAATTTAGTAATATTTTGTTAGTTAACGGAATTAAGTAAACTTAGTCCAATTTAGTCCAGTACACTCAGTTTAGTATCTATTCATTTGGGAGTAGGATTCAGTACTGAGTGAACCCAAGGATGGGACCTCACCTACCAGTAGAGGGTGTGATTCTTGGAAGCAGTCCTTGTATTCCAGAACTACGTAGCCAGCACAGGTTGAGACATCAAAACCTATCAGATGAGGGTTGATGAGGTGGCTTAACCTATCAGATAAGGGTCCCGCCATTCTTGTTAGAGTACCTGACAGATGAGGGTCACTTACAGCTTGTCCTTATTAGTGGTATGATATTGACACTCTTCTAATTGGAGTTACAGATTGGACCCCAAATCAGTTATAATATCTTACTAAGGTCATATCGGTTAGATGAATACCTCCCACAGTCCCAGTCCCAGTCTTAGTCTTCAGTAAAGAACTCAGATAGTTCTACAGATTTTAGGATTATCAGATACAGTCACTCAGTTCAGTATAGAACTCAGCTAGTGCTATTAGAATTAGGACTGTCAGATACAGTTGCTCAGCTATTAGTTATCAGTAATCCATGTTATCAGTAAAATCAATATTCATAATCCCTATGATTTCAGTTACAGTTATGTATTCATACATGTATCCTCATGTAGTCATGTTTATGTTATCCAATCAGTTTAGTTTATGCATATGAACCTTTGCATTTAGCCTTACCTCACTTTGCATACCATTACATTTACACGTACTGACGCATGCTTTTATTTTGCGCTATGTTCTTTTATACCATAGGTTCGGATGCTAAGGTTCCCGATCGCTCTTAGCAGCTCAAATATCAGTAGTCAGAGTTAGTGGTGAGCCCTCATTTTTTGAGGACATGATTATTTCATTCTTTCAGTATTTTAGTACTTAGTCATTTCCAGTAGATAGAGTTAGTTGGGGACATGTCCCATCAACTCCTTTATTCAGATAGTTTAGAGGCTTTTTCAGACTATAGCTATTCAGACAGTTATTTCAGTTTTGGTATTATGATATCTTGTTCGGACTTTGTTTTATTTAGTATTGTTTAGTATTTGAAACTTATGGCAAGTTTTCCGCTAGAATTTTGCATTTATTTTAGTTATATTGTTACTACAATATTACTATTATTCAGTGCTCAGTTACAGATATTAGTCATGGGTTAGTTAGTGGTCCTTCAGGATTGTTAGCACTGTGTAGTGTCCAGGGTACCAGACTAGGGCGTTACAACAGTGTTTATTCATCTACACACATGTGATGACTATTAAAAAAGAGGTGAAGAGTCATGATTTTTTATCTAACATATTCAAAATAGTCGATAAATCTAATTCTCCATCTATTGCAACTAATAAATCAGCTGTTACAAGAAATCAAAACATCTTCTCCAATAGATGGTCCATCTGTTGTAACAGATAAAACATATATTGCAACAGATGTCTCATCTGTTGCAACAGATGGTAAATCTATTTTGACAGACCATCTGTTGCACATACATACCATTTGTTGCAATAGATGGTCATCTGTTATGATAGATAGATGATCTATTGCAACAACTCAATAATAATAGTTGTTATTAAGGCTCAAACCATTTTGAAAAGGTGAGAAGTATTAATGTAAAATAAAAAGTCATGACTTTTCACAGAAAATAAAATGCCATCAGTTTGAATATAATTAATACAATGGAGTTGAATACTCGTGCCTTTTGGCTTGACACATCTAGATTCAATCCTTTATAAATAGGTCCCTCCTTAATCTTTATTCTACTCCACTTTTTTTATTTCTTGCATTTTATCTTTTTATATGACATCTTCAACCACTTCTCTTCGAAGAGCATATTCCTTTCTCGTAGAGGTAAGTTTTTTCTATGTAAATCTACCAGTTGGTCGTAGTATACATTGTATTATATTTGGACTTTTTTCTTTATATTTGCCAATTCATGCGTATTCTAGATATGGTTGATCCTGTTTTGGACATTGCTATTCTGTGCGACATAGTGTGGAAACTTTAGAGGCAGGTTAATGACCTACAGAGAGAGTTGGTCGCCATGAGATCAAGGATGTTCAGAGAGATG
>NW_025885260.1:25820-35775 GCF_002878395.1 Capsicum annuum
TGTAAATCTACCAGTTGGTAGTATACATTGTATTACATTTGGACTTTTTTCTTTATATTTGCCAATTCATGCGTATTCTAGATATGGTTGATCCTGTTTTGGACATTGCTATTCTGTGCGACATAGTGTGGAAACTTTAGAGGCAGGTTAATGACCTACAGAGAGAGTTGGTCGCCATGAGATCAAGGATGTTCAGAGAGATGTAGAGGCTGATGAGGGCCCTGCTGCTGTGAGTTTATTGGTTGTCTTTCATTAATGATGATGATGATAGTAATAATAATTAGAATGTGTTTTTTTCTTTTAGCGTATGTATTTTATTTTTTGTTTGATTAAAAATTTATTTTTAGTCGACTTTGGCTTTTTAATTCTTATTCAGTTTTCATTCTGTCTATTTCTTCTAAACATACATGTTAACATGTCAAAGGTTGGAGGTAAGGAGAAATTTTGAATCCAGTAGCTATAGCAATTTTAGCTTTTCAGTTCTTTCAATAGATGGGCCATGTGTTGGAACATATTGGTCATCGATTGGGTTTCTGTCAATGGATTATCCATCTGTTGTGATAGATTTGTCATCTGTTGGAGGAAAATATTTTAGTTTGATGGAACTGTGTTGTTTTCTTCCGGCTAATGTCCATCTGTTGCCATTAGATGGGTAATTTGTTGAAAATAATTATGGTCTTTTTGTTTTGACTCTTTTTATTAATGAACAAGTTATTAAAAAGATATTTCTATATAATAAATGTTAACATTACGTTTACAACAATGAGTTAAATATATCAAAGTCCACAATAAACAATAACACAAGTTTTTGCAATTACAATGATCATAGTGGATTACGATCTGGGCATGTAGTTCTTTTGTGGCTAGCGCGCTTACATATGGAACTGTAACGCCCCGAGTCTACACCCCAAGTGCCACATGATTCTTACGACCTTGAATGACCACAAGCTAACTGTAACGCCCCAAAATCAAATTCCTAGGACACCACACGGTGCTCCAAACTACAAGTAGTATGAGCTAACCCTGACTTCCTTTTTAATAAGTCTAATTCTTAGTATAGGAGAATATGAATGGAAATCAAACAAAATGTAGAAAATCTATCTGAAATAACTGAGTATGTTTGAAACTTACTAATCTCAAGAGTCTTGATAAAACAATACTGAAACATATGAATACTGAAGCAAAATATGAATACTAAATCTAGTAGTCCAACAACCCTCTACTGACTAAATCTAAAGAGTCATTGAGATAGGCCCTAGCTAACTCAAAATATCTGAAATGAATACTAAATCATCTACTAATAGTTGGAAATATGAATAACTAAGTCCTCGAACTATGAGGGCTCACCAACTGTAGGGACGTAGATATGATACTCAAAGATCACTCATGCTACTGAGACTGAGCACTTGAACCTACACTATAAACAATGTAGCATATAGTCAGTCGTATATATGGATCAATACTTTGGAAATGTACTGAGCATATGGGGTGAATGCAACAAGTAAACAACATCATCACAATTTATAAAATCATGCATGCTAAAGGTAAATGACTCATATAGGCTTGAGTAATCTAAAAAACTAAAGATTATAAATCATGAAAAATAAAGCATAAAGATTAATCTTGTGAGCCATTACACTTAGTTCTAATCTCTGTATTCTGCTCTTATTCTGAAATCATACAGGCTAAGTGAAATCTGTAAGTCTATATCTGAAAGTTTGTATAAAGCAATATTCTAAATTCAAGAACTTTAAAGCTGTAGAGAAAACACTGTATCTTAGGGGTTTAGAAATCTGAAACTTGTTCTGAATGGGAGGTTCTTCTAACCGACATAAACCATCTGAGAATTTATAGAGTCCAAAGTTCTTGTCCCCCTAAGGAGGAATCCTCATGTTTTGGAGAGGAGTCATACTCTTGCCAGGGAGTATAAGCTATCTAAGTGATCACATATCTATCATCCATATAGATGTGAAAACAATCTAAATACTACATTGGCACATAATTCAAGGGCATGAAACCGTAGTAACGTACCCATCTCGGTGCTAAATACTACTCCTATAAATTATGTATGCTCATTCTGATGGAAATCCATTTTTAAAATACTCCAATGGTTTATAACGAAAACCAATTGTATATCTGTAATGATAAATCCTCAATCTGAATTTGTAAAGTGGATTTCATATCTATTCTGAGACCAAAAGGTCAAATCTTTATCTATAATCTGAAATGAATCTAGTCATAGGGTGCTTATATCATAACAAGGCTTCAAATAGCAATCTTTAATTAGGGCGTAGTGACCCATGCATCAAACTCACGTTAAAATGTCAAAATGTTCAATGCTTGATAATGTAAACATTATATAAAAATTCAAAATCTGGAAATTTCTGCAATATGTATGAAAATATGAGCAAAATCATGTAATTTAACTTCTAAATCATTGGAAACCTCATAAGCCTGTAAATAACAATAATGGGTATAAACCCTAACTTCAATTTCATGGAAAATCACATAAAATTCAGTAAATTTGTAATTAATCAAGTTTTGGGCACAAAGATGAACATATTATCCTTGTTGAAAAGCCCCGCATACCTCAATTGATGAACTAGATGCTAATGCTTGACTCTTTGATCTCTATTGATGCTTTTAAAGTAGAATTCTTGGAGTCCTTGAGTTGGGAATCCTAAATCTTGAATTGCCTTGGAGAATTAATGGAGGAATTTGGTTTCTTGGAGAAGGAACTTTTGGTTTCTAGGGTTTTTGCTTTTGAAGAGAATAATGAAATAAGCATAAAGTGCTAAGATTGTGATTAAATATTGTGTTTTGGATAGATTGGGTCCTTGGGGATTTACCAAAATACCCCCTTTAAAATTTATTCGGAACTAGAAAGGTCAATATTTTTTTGGTTTTGTTGGCCACCGCGACGTGCCACAATCGTGGTAGCTTACTGGAAAAAGGACGAGTGGGAACTAGGCACCCTCCGCGATATGCCATTATTGCGGTTCCCTTTAGTTTTGCCATTTTGGCCATTGGTGTGACGTGCCAGTATCACGTTGGTCTATTAGTTTTTAAAAAATAGGAAATTGGCCCTCTCTAGAACATGGTGCTATTGTAGAGGGCTACTGGAATTTGACAATTTTGAATTTTTCCTTCTCCATGATGCGCCAAGTGCCCCGGTGGCACACTGTCAACTTAATAATGCTATAACTCCTACACCGAGTGTCGAATTTGGGAAAATCTTATATCGATGGAAAACTTATTCAATTTTCCACTCAATGGGAAGTCTAAATCTAGAAAATTCCACATAGAATAAATATTATTCATTTTTGAATCTATATCTTAATATTCTAGGAACAAATTTAAGATAAGAAAGTTCAGGGTATTACAATATCTCCCCCTTGGGAACATTCATCCTCGAATGTGGCTAGTTATGCTGAGAATACTAAGGAATCTGAGGCTACATGATAGCATTCACAACTGAAATAAATTGTGAAACTGAGTCTAAATCATTCTGAGCTTCTGAGTAACTGTGAGTGCATGAAATTTCATGAGGACAACTATATAGCTGAATTTGTGATTAGAAAAGAGCTGAATTAAGGAAGAGTATTACCTTCGGCTAAGTATGAGTTTGCGGTGAAGAGGTGGGGGTACTTGGCTCGCATATCTTCTTCTGCTTCCCAAGTAGCTTCCTCAACTGACTAATTCTGCCAAAGAACTTTGACCAAGGGAACTTATTTGTTCCTTAGTCTATGGATATAATCATCTAAAATTTTGACTGGAATCTTTTTGTAAGAAAGGATATTCGGAAGATCTGAATTTTCTAAACGAACTACAACAGTGGAGTCACCGATGCACTTCTTAAGCATAGAGACGTGGAAAACAGGATTAACGATTGACAAGTCTGTGGGAAACTCAAGCTCATAAGATACTTTTCAAACACGACTCAGAATTCTATAAGGGCCAACATACCGAGGACTAAGCTTCCCCTTTTTTTCCAAATCTCTTCACCCCTTTAATGGGTGAAATTTTCAAATATACTAAATCACCAACCTCAAACTCGAGGCCCCTTCTTCTCACATCTGCATATGATTTCTAATGACTCTAGGCTATTTTTAATCTTTCTATAATCAACTTAACTCTCTCCATAGCTTCAAACACTGCATTGGACCCAATCAAAATAGCCTCACCCACTTTAAACCAACCAATGGGTGATCTACATATCCTCTCATAAAGAGCCTCAAACGGGGCTATCTGAATACTAGAATGATAATTGTTATTATAAGCGAACTCAATCAATGGCAAATGCTCATCCTAACTATCTTTGATATCAAGAGAACATTCCCTCAACATATCTTCTAGAGTTTGAATGGTCCTTTTTGCTTGACCATCTGTCTGAGGGTGGAAAACTAAACTAAGATGGACTTGGGTACCAAGACCCTTCTGAAAAGTTCTCCAAAACTAGGAGGTGAATTGAGTACCCCTATCTAAAATGATAGACAAGGGGACTCCATATAGTATGACTAACTCTCTGATGTACAACTTAGCCTAATCTTCAGCTGTGTAAGATGTGTGAACTGGTAAGAAATGTGTTTACTTAGTCAATCTATCTACAATAACCCCAATCGAATCATGATAACGACGCGAATAGGGTAAACAATTCACAAAACCTATATTAACCTCTTTCCACTTCTAAGTAAGGATACCAAACTCTTGCAAAGTACCACCAGATCTTTGGTACTCTACCTTAACTTGTTGGCAAGTTGCACACTTTGCTACAAACTCTGCTATATCCTTCTTCATACCATTCCACCAATAGATTTCCCGCAAATTGCGGTATATCTTGGTAGCATCTGGATGAATAAAATTATGCATACTATGTACTTCTGCCGTAATCCGCTATCTTAAATCATCAACATATGACAGACACAATCTACTCTGGTATCTTAACATGCCATCTCCCCATTGGGAGAAAACCTCCACCCTATGGTCTTTAACTGACTCCTTCAGTTTGACCGAACTAGAATCCTTGTCTTTCTTCTCCTTTACTTTTGAAACTAGGGAAGATTCGGAATATCCGAACCCAAACATTCCCTTCAGCTGAGTAAACCAATCTAACGCTTAATCTATCTAAACTATGAACTTCCCAGGCTAACTCTTTCTTATAATTCTCCATATGAGCAACACTGCCCATGGACAATCTACTAAGGGCATTTTCCACTACATTGGCCTTGCCCGGATGATACAACACACTCATGTCATAATCTTTTAGCAATTCTAACCACCTTATCTAACGGAGATTCAACTCCCTCTGAGTAAACACATATTTTAAGATTTTGTGATCTGTGAACACATCAACATGCATACCATACAAATAGTATCTCCATACTTTTAAAGTAAACACTATAGTAGCGAATTCCAGATCATGGGTAGGGTAATTATTTTTGTGAGGCCTTAACTTTCTAGAGGCATAGTCTATGACCTTACCTCTCTGCATCAAAATACAACCCAAACCTACTCTGGAGGCAACACAATACACCACAAAACCGAATGTACCCTCAGGTAATTCCAAAACTGGGGCTGATGTGAGTCGAGTCTTCAACTCCTGAAAACTCTTCTTGCAGGAATCTGACCACTAGAACTTAACTTTATTTTGGGTCAATCTAGACATGGGAGATGTAATAGATGAGAAACCTTCAACAAAATAGCAGTAATAACCAGCTAAACCCAAGAAACTTCTAATGTCTGGCAGAGGAATAGGTCTAGGCCAATTTTTTATGACTTCTATCTTTTGGGGATTAACCCTGATGCCATCGACAAAAATAATATGACCAAGAAATGCTAATGATCTTAGCCAAAATTCACACTTGCTGAATTTGGCAAACAATTGGTGATCTCTAAGAGTCTATAACATAATTCTAAGATGGTATGCTTGATCATCCTCACTACGAGAGTAGACAAGGATATCATCTATAAAGAGTATGACAAACATATATAGATACTATTTGAACACTAGGGTCAAAAGGTCTATGAAGGTTGTTGGGGCATTTGTTAGCCCGAAAGACATGACTAGAAACTCAAAATGACCATAACGGGTTTTGAAAGTTGTTTTTGGTATATCACATTCCCTTACTTTAAGTTGATTATAGCCGGATGTAAGGTCTATCTTTAAGAAATAACTTGCACCTTAGAGTTGGTCAAATAAGTCATTAATTCTAGGAAGAGGGCATTTGTTGTTGACTTTAAATTTATTCAACTAATGATAGTCAATGCATATACGCAAAGAACCATCTTTCTTTTACACGAATAGGATGGGATAACCCTATGGAGAAACACTGGGACTTATGAAACCTTTAGCTAAAAGATCTTTAAGCTGCTCCTTTAACTTTTTAAGTTCTGCTGGAGCCATAAGATAAGGAGGAATGGATATAGGTTAAGTATCTAGGAGAAGGTCAATACCAAATTCTATCTCTCTATCGGGAGGTACCCCTGGGAGATCTTCTGGAAAAACATCAGAAAACTCATTGACTACACTGACTGACTGAACTGTTAGAGTCTCCAACTTAGTGTCCTTGACTCGAACAAGATGATAGATACCTCCTTTAGAAAATAACTTTATGTCTTTAAGATAAGATATGAAATGACTCTTAGGAGACACTGAATTACCTGACCTCTTAAATATTGGCTTATCTGAAAATTAAAACGTCACCATACGGGTGTGACAATCTATAGATGTATAATAGAAATAAAGCTAATCCATACCAAGAATAAGATCAAATCCAACCATATCTAACTCTATTAAGTCTGGTAACATGACTTTATAAAGGATAGTGATAGGACACTTTCTATAGATTTGTTAAGCAGTAACTGCCTCGTCTACTAAAGTAGAAATGAAGAAAGGCTTAGGGATCTTTTTAGAACTTATCTTAAAATTTACTGCAACTAACTGGATAATATAAGAGAAAATCGACCCAGGATATAGCAACACATAAATATCAAGATGAAAGACATGAAGCATACCAGTAACAATATCTAGTGAATCTTCCTACTCCTAGTTGGATGGTAAAGCATAAAATTAATTCTGGCGCTGACCGCCACTGGTGCTGGATAATACACCGTGAGGATAAGCTGAGCGACCTAAAGGAGTGGGAGTACTTGTATCCTGAATCTGGGGACGAACATCTCTGTTTCCCTGTCTAGTATGCAGGAACTTTTTGATTCTGTGACCTGACTGGTCACATCCATAATAACCTTTTTGACCCCACAAACACTCACCCGAATGGGTCTTACCATACTTAGCACACAGAGGATAACTGGGCCTACCACTCAGACTATTCTGAGATTTAGAAATAGAAGACTTACCCTGCTATTCTATCCTATTTTTGGTGCAGGAGAACTGGCTGAAGAAGATGCGGTCATAGATGAACCATTCTGAAATTGCGAATGATTTCCTCCTTGAGATCTAGCCTTGCCATACTCAAACTGCCCTAATCTAGCCTTCTTATTTACTCTCTCTCTTTCCTTTAACTTTTCTGCCTCAATTTGCTGAGCATGCATCATCAATCTAGCCAGATCCATGTCTTTAATGAGCATAGCAGACCTAAACTTCTTAACTACCAATCCAGATATACCAGTCACAAACTTAATCATACTTGACCTAGGGTCACCCATCTGATCAGAGGCATACTTGGACAACTAGTTGAACTTGAGGCAATACTCCTTTACTATCATTAAGCCCTGCCTCAGGTTCATGAACTCTTCTATATTAGCTTTCCCCATCTCTTGTGGGAAGAACTTGTCTAAGAATGCATCCTAAAACATTTTCAAAGTCATGGGAGCTGTATTCTCCCCTCTACTTTTTTCCACATTACTACCCAATCATTTACAATATCCTTCAGCCTATAGGATGCCAATTCTACACTTTTCTCTTAAAAAAACATAATTTGGGTGATCTTCTTCACCTTATCTAGATAAAACCGTGGGTCCTCACCTACCTTCGACCCAAAGAATTTTGGTGGGTTCATTCTAATAAAATCTTGAATTCTGGCTACGGCTAAGTCCTCATCTTGCTGAAGTAAGACTATAGCCAAATGGTTGCCCTGAACATTAGTGGTCACAGCTTGGGCTAGCGCCTAAAAGGCGGCTAAAAACTCTGCATGTGACACATTCTTATTTAAAACATCTGCAAGCTGAGATGGCTAGTTATTATTTCTGTATGCATTAGCTCAGCGAGGAGGTATTTTCTATCATGTTAAAGCACAAGTTAGAAGCAGATAGAGATACTGAATGCATAATAGATCATAAAAGAAAAGATGATTTCCTAAAATACAGCATATCCTCTTTCTCATAGATGTGGCGCGCTTTACACTGATGATTAAGACTCTACATAACATAGATTGTCTGACTTCCTAGGACTCTATAAACCTTAGGATCTAATACCAAGTTTTTAACATACCAAAATCTGATTCTCGGGATACCACATGGTGCTCCGAACTATAAGTAGTCCTGAGCTAACCCTGGCTACCTTTTTAACAAGTCAAATTCTTAGTATAGGAGAATATTAATGAAACTCAAACTAAATGCGAAAAATCTATCTGAAATAACTTGGTATCTTTGAAACATACTAATCTCAAGAGTCTTGGTACAACAATAATAAAAAATCTGAATACTGAAAAAAAATTTGAATTCTAAATCTGGTATTCCGATAAGTCTCTACTGACTAAATCTAGAGAGTCACTGGGACAGGCCCCAGCTGACTCAAACTGTCTTAAATACTAAATCATCTATTAGTAGATGGAAATCTAAATAACTAAGTCCTCAAACTTTAAATCTGAATAACTAAGTCCTCAAACTTTGAGGGTTCACCAAATGTAGGGATGTAAATATGATGCTCGAAGATTACTCACACTGCTAAGACTGAGCACCTGAACCTATATTATGAGACAATGTAGCACACAGACGTATATGTGGATCAGTACTTTGGGAATGTACTGAGCATATAGGGCCAATGTAACAAGTAAACAACATCATTAAAATTTATAAAATCATGCATGCTAAATGTAAATAACTCACATAGGCTTGAGTAATCTAAAAATAACTTAAATTTATAAATCGTGAACAATAAAGCATATAATATAAATATTGTAAGCCTTTACAGTTAGTTCTAAAAATTGTATTCTATTCTTATTCTCAAATCATACAGGCTAAGTAAAATTTGTAAGTCTATATCTGAAGGCTTGTGTAAAGCAATATTCTAAATTTAAGAACTTTAAAAATGTAGAGAAAACACTGTATCATGGGGGTTTAGAAATCTAAAAACTTGTTCTGCATGGGAGGTTCTTCTAATCGACATAAACCATGTGAGAATTTACAGAGTCCAATGGTCTTGTTCCCCTAACGAGGAATCCTCATGTTAGGGAGAGGAGTCATACTTTTGCTAGGAAGTATAACCTATCTAAGTGATCACATATCTATCATCCATGTAGAAGTGGGAACAATATAAATCCTACATTGTCACATAGTTCTAGGGTATGAAACCATAGTAATGTACCCATCTCGGTGCTAAATACTACTCCCATTAATTTTGTATGCTTATTCTGATTGAAATCCACTTTTAAAATAGTCTAATAGTTTATAAAGAAAATCAACTGTATATCTGTAAAGCTAAATCTGCAATCTGAATCTGTAAAATAGATTTTATATCTATTCTGAGATCAAAAGGTCAAATCTTTATCAATAATCTGAAAGGAATCTAGTCATAGGGTGCTTATAGTACAACAAGCCTTGAAATAGCAATCTTTAATTAGGGCTTATTGACCTATGCATCAAACTCACGTTAAAACATCAAAATGTTCATGCTTGATAAATTAATTCAAAAATCTAGAAATTTGTGCAATATGTATGAAAATATGAGCAAAATCATGTAATTAAACTTCTAAATCATTGGAAATCTCATAAGCTT
>NW_025885261.1:0-1823 GCF_002878395.1 Capsicum annuum
AGATTCGGAATCCCCAATCCACAGGCTTCAAGAAGCACTCATTATTTTTCGAAATAGAGGTACGCGGGCGGGGTTTTCTTAAAATCTCATGGGCATAGAAAAATAATGTTTTATAATGGGGTTTTTGAATCTATATATATATTCATGTATTAAATGTTTTAACATCAGTGTTTTGATCTTTTGACCTTCCCCAAAGTGATTTGAGAATGTGAATGTATAAAACCATGTATTTAAGAATGAATTCTTGTTGAGAGCATGATTTTCGGTGAATTCCCTCTTATTATGAATTTTTCAGGATTCTCATAACATATGAATTATTTTGCAATGCATCTATGAAAAGCACTATATTAAATGATTGAACTCTTGTTATGATTTAAAGGTAGTTTTAAATCACTAAAGAGGGAATCTAGCATGAATGTTTAATGTTCATAATGCATGTAATGAAAGAGTGCATGGATTTTCTAAAGGAACTATACCACCATATGTTGATGATGTTTTTGCATAATTTTGACTTGAGTTTCGAAACACAAAATCTTCTATATCAGTTGCATGTTTTTGGTGGTCTAAATTATGCTTTAAATGAAAGATTTAGCTTAATCTATTATGGCTCAGAAATCATGACTTGCAAGTCTTGGTATGATGATACCAATTCAGACCAATGTCATATCAGACTCAGACTAATAGGCATTTCAAACTATCTTGATTTTAGACATTCAGAATGTTGCATGTATAGAAAAGGTTAAAATAGGTATACAGAGATGTTAGGTGGTTCCCTGAAGAGGGCTTGAGTTCAAGAAACTCATTTCCTAAAACTGTGGTTTGCCGATCCGGGTATATTATTATACGCTGACTTAAGTGTCATATGGCATATCAGATTCAGGAACTCCAACCCTTGCGGCATACTCGGGTTGGAGGCTTTCCCGCCGAGTCAATGGTGGATTCCATATCACTCGTGGAATAACAGATTTATAGGGGATTCCACCTAACTCAGAAGTAATACACAGATCAGAGTTTGATATTTACAGACAAGTTACATGTTTTCAGAAGATGCCCATGTGTTTTCAGAAACTTTTTTATGCATAATGTTTGATGAAAATTTGCTCTCACGTATTATATATATATATATATATATATATATATATGTTCAATTACTCTATTTTTGATTGCTTCGCGTGCTAGTACAATTGTGCTGACCCCCCCTCTTTCTAGGTTCTGAGGCACAGTCTAGGGGTCCAGATAAATAGTAGAGATTTCAGATCACAGACCGGAATTTGCAGTGGTGAGCCTTCTATGATTCAAAAGGCTTGGTTATTTCATATTACTACTATTAGTTAGGTTTTGGTCTACCGAGGGCCTTGTCCTAGATTTCAGACAACTTTGATTAGTTCATGGTAGAGATTTCACAGGCTGAGTCAGACATTATTATTCAGATATATTTTGGATTTCAGTTTTCAGTATTATGATCACATTCAGATTGACCATATTTCCGTATTAGATTTCTCTTTCCGCATTACCTTTTATCATATGAATTATGTGCATGATTACCAGATAGATAGAGAAGGGTGTTCCGGGCCTTCATGGTTTGGGATGCTCGTCAAGGCTAGGGCCCCGGCTCGGGTCGTGACATTTTGTGTCCTATATGTTTATATATACGAGTGAGTCAGATATGTATTTCTGTAAATACATATGCAGACATATATGTATGTATTTTACCGTGAATACATATGCAGATCTGTATGTTTATTTATTTTGTATATTTTTTGAATATGTATATATGATATAAATATTTGTCTTTAAAAAATAAAAGATAGAGATAGAAGAAT
>NW_025885262.1:0-36573 GCF_002878395.1 Capsicum annuum
CTTCTGGAATACTCCAGTTTTGAAGATCATTTTCAATAGTAGCAATCTGAGTTGCTTGAGAAG
The DNA here is from genome assembly GCF_002878395.1 of Capsicum annuum. Lineage (NCBI taxonomy): Eukaryota > Viridiplantae > Streptophyta > Magnoliopsida > Solanales > Solanaceae > Capsicum > Capsicum annuum. The sequence continues at coordinate 64 of NW_025885262.1, forward strand.
ACAGATTAATAGTATTTTTAACATGGTTGTTGGAATCATTACAATAAAAATTGTCTAGAGACTAACTGGGAAACACAGTTTTTACACAAGAAAGCATACCACAAGAATCTTTAATAATTCAACCTATAATAAATTATATCAATAGATCTATGTCCTATGGAATCTAACGAGTCTTAATTGCTATTACTTCTAGTTTTCTCATAGTGTTATCTTAGCGACGGGACTACCAACAGGGTCGAATGCTTACCTTAGCTGAGACCATACTTTCAAGCTGACCAACGTCTGAAATTAGATATTAATCGGACACCTCAAAAACTTTCAGAAAATGAATACCCCATACTTAGATAAACCCCATTATAGAACAAGATATATTAAAATAATTTATTAGAAGTCTCATTATTAAAAGATTAAAGTAGTAAGTAGCTTATATGAAAATAGTTTTCCCATGCTCTAGACAATATATGAATTTAGCTGCTCATGCTAAATACATAAACTGCTAACATAGCTTTGATACCAATAAGGATCTTAAAGGATATTAAAGGATTAATTAATGAAATATGAGAGAAGATTAAAACAATTAAAACAACTTACAAGATTTTATTCAAACTGTGTTAACTGAAAAAATTACAAGAGAGTGTAGGCAAGCGGAATATTTCTTGTGTTGGAAATTTTCTGATGCCTTCTCTAGAATTACAACAGTCTTATATAGACAAAAGTGAAAGATAAAATACATCTAAAGTGTACAAGTGTAATGCTAAGATTAAGTCTTAGTAGCCGATATTCCTTTTGTAAAAGTACTTGTGTGCTTTTGCTTTTTGAAAAATCTGAGTGCTTTTGCTTTTTTGAAAAAGCTGAGAGCTTTGCTTTTGAAAAGCTTGTCTATAAGATTCCCATTAGGAACAGTAGAATTCCCTTTCAAAAAAGCAATTCTAATTCTTTGAACCTCTACCTTTTTGAAGGGTCATATCCCTATTCTTAATAGGGGTCCATATAGGCCATAGCTATTTCTTTGGGATTTAGCATATCTCCATTATTATCACTGCTTCCTGTGGAAGAAGCTTCTTCTAAAAGATGTAAGACTTCTTCTTCATTAGTTTCCTGGCTTTCCATATCGTGTAAGTCCTTCTTCAATTTTTTCTTTAGTGCCTTCTTATTTTGTGAAGCATTGTTTGGAGGTAAAACTGGTGAAGCTGTCTTTCCTTTATCCAGAGTCTTTGGTGCTACTAGATTAGGAGTCCAGCCTTTGACCTTTATCTCTTTGGATAAATATTTGATACGATCCTGTTCTCCTTTAGCGAATTTCCAAGATATAATGTATGAAACTCGCTTTTTAATAAAGAATTTGCACATTTGAATGTGCTCTGGGAGGGTTACACACCCTTCTTTTGAACAGAAATCATTGAACCTGTTAATGAATTGTAGAGGGAGGATTTGTTTGATTCCTCCAAAATAGATCCACCATTCATAGAACCATCTAGGAATAGCTTCTACCATGGCCGGTATTTAATAAACCAGGTGTGCCCTGGTCTGACATATAAGAAATTAAACCATGCGGACTTGTAATCATACCAATTATACGTTTGAGGCCTGTGAGGCATCAATAAGGCAATTGGGGTATGCAGGTGATCTGGAAACCAGTTGAAAGGTGTTAATATCCTTTTGATGGTGAACCTAGAATAGTCGATGTATTTTGGGTTCCTTTCATTCATGGAATGTTCGACTTTGATAGAGTCGGTGTCCATACGGATAGCTTCATAGTATCTTCTTGTTTTGAGCGGATTCTTCGTATCCATAATGTTTTTATCATTGTAGACTGGCTTTATTAGCTGGTCTAGTGGATATCCTTCATATTCTTTATCAAGGGCAAGAACTGGCATTACCTGAGTGGTAACAAATTTGAATTACTCCTTGATGGGAGGAGTTTTTGCTGTCGTTTTGCCTGTTGTAGGATCTACAGCCTATGCGAAGGTTTCAGGAGCATTCATAGTATAACTCTGCTTCGATTGAACAGACAAACTTAATAATTGTCCTTTATCAAAGGGTTTATTAGTCTTCAAATCTACCAATCTAGTTGGCATTGGCGGAGGAATCTTTGGAAATTCTGCCAAAGCTGCATATTTATTTTGAAACGGTAATTGTAGTTCTGATTTTAGTGTAGGCCTTTGATGGACTGATGGTCTTAACGGATTCAGCAGGGCCGACGGAGTGTCAAGTGGTCTGGCCATCTTTGTTTGTTCTTGTTTGCTCCCGAATGGGATTTTCCCTAGTGTAGTGGGTCTCATTCCAGCCCTGTAGGAATTCTCTTGTTAAAAAATTGGGAAGGGAGTTGTTTTCTCCTTTGATAAATTCTATTTGAAAATCAAAGCTAGATAGGAGAGCTTTCAATCTAGAAAATATTTGTTTCGAAACCAGATTTTTAACATCCTTTTGTAAAATCTCTTTAGCAGATTTGCAATCTACTCGAAGTAAAAATTCCTTGTTAATAAGGTCATCTTGAAATTTTGTAATACATAGTACTATAGATACAATTTCTTTTTTGATAGTGCTGTAATTTCTTAGGGCGGAATTCCAGATTCCAGATGTAAATCTGACTTATTGTTCAGAGGAATTACTGCCAATCTTTTTCTTCAGAATACCTCCATACCCGAGGTCTGAAGCATCAATTTCAACAATCATAAAGGCTTCAGGTTTAGGGATACCTAAACAAGGAAGGACTATGACTAATTCTTTTATCTTAATGATGGCTCTGGTTTGCTCAGAGCTCCATGGAACTGGAACCTTCTTAAGTCATTTGTAAAGAGGTTCACAGACTTGCCTAATGTTAGGGATAAAGTCAGCTACATAGTTAAGGCTTCCTAAGAACCTCTGAAGCTGGGTTTTATTGCTAATTTCATTAGGTAATTTGGAGGAGAACTCTATGGCTCTGCAAATAGGTTTATAACTACCCTGATAAAGATCATGCCCTAAGAATCTTATAGATGTCTGGAAAAGCTTCATTTTCTTAGCACTTATAACTAAGCCATTAAACTTAACAATTTTGAAGAAAGTATTGAGGTGTTTAAAATGAGAATCAATGTTCTTAGAGAAAATAAGCACATCATCAATATAAACAATTAACATATGGCTATAAGGATTGAAAATACTGTTCATGATATTTTGGAACTCTGATGGAGCATTTTTGAGTCCAAATGGAAAGACATTCCATTCCAAATGTCCAAAAGGGACATTGAAAGCAGTCTTGAATTTGTCGTGTTCAGCAATTTGAATTTGCCAAAATCTTTACTTCGTATCAAACTTACTGTAAAGATTACCTTTAAAAGTTCTCTTTAAACTATCCCTTTTGTTAGGAATCGGATGTCTGATCCATTTTAAAACTTCATTCAAAAGTTTGTTATTACAAGCCTGGGAGTACCTCGTTCATTTTCTGCGCTGTTATTTACATAAAAGATAGAATAGCTCCAAGGAGAATTAGAGGGTCTGATAATCCCATTTTCTAAGAAATGGTTTATCTCATTTTTGCAGATTTCCATCATTTCTTGGTTCATTTGAATGGGTCTCGCCTTAGTAGGGATAGCCTGTTCATTGAATCCAATAATGTAGGGAAGTTCTACTAAATGCCTCTTTCTTTCCCAAAATGCATTAGGAAATTCAGAACAAACTTCTTTTTTGAAAGTTTTTTGAAGATTGGCAATTTTACTCACCATCTCTGGGGTTTTTAAATTTGTTCAATTTTCTTTATTTGAATTTCTTGCTTAAGAAAACAAATATGTGAAGAAAGTCTGTTAATTTTAAAAGCAGTTCTTTCTTTAATAAGGTTACCTTCTTCTTGTGAGAGGGCCTTAATAAAGGGAACAATAGATTTTGATTAAATATCTTCGTGCAAATTCCATCAAAATTACTTGTGTAAGGTCGAATTTGATTAAGAAAAGGTATTCCGAGAATGATATCTTCAGTGCTACCTTCAGTAATGACAAAATCATTGACAAGACAAATGCCATTATTGCAGATATGGGCTTTTGAAAGCTTGTAATCGATTTTTATCTTTTCTCCAGTGGCAGAGTATAGACGAGAAGTGCTTTTCTATAGATATTTGGTGGGTATAAGTCCTTTTACGATGCAATTGCTATCGGCTCAAGTATCAAAAAGGGCAATTCTGTTAAGAACAAAGTCTTTGCTTATGACAATTTCTATTGCGATGTGTTCGTCGTAAGGTTTAATGGCCATTATAACGGTACCTGAGGTAGAGGGAGAGTTCGAGCCAAGGAATGATCATGGCTCTTTAAGGTGATCATTTTGATCATTGATCATCGGAGAAGCTCTAGGGGATTTTGGTGGAGAATCATGCTCTGGAAGAGACACATTTTTTAGAACTTGTTCGGTAAGAATGTTGAGTTCAACTCGATCGAGTCTAATTTTTAGGTCTCTGATTTCTCCCTTGAGGGTGGAAATTTCACCTTTGAGATCAGCTATAAAAGGTTCCGCAGGTTTATCGAATCTAGACATAACCTGTTTCATGTTAAAAGGCTGAATGATAGGTCTAGGGGACTTTTCCTCTTGAGAAAGCATCAATCTTTTGAGTTCTAAAAGAAATTTATTTCTAGCCTCATCATTCTGGATGTGTTGTATGATGTCGAACAGGATTTTCGTAGGTTTTCTAGAGATGACATTAACAGTCTTTTTTGTGCAAGTACAGAAAGTTCCATTACAAGCATAATCTTGGCCAGACTGAGATCGATCGGATTCATATGCGGTGTTAATAAATTCTTCGTCGCTATAATCGTCACTAGAAGAGCTGGAAGTGTCGGAAGAGTCTGAAGATTCTTCTATTATAGAGAACTATTTCTCTATGGATTCTTCAGAAAGACCTAATTGGTTGTTCTTATTCTTCTTGCCAGATCTACAATCTTTAGCTCGATGGCCAGTTTTACCATAAGTCCAGCAAACGTCCTTATTTTTAGAGGGTTTTCTCCTAGTTTTTCTACTAGATTTATAAGACTCCTTTTTTGAGGACTCTTTTCTAGGTTTAGACTTTCTATGAGACTTATAGGATTTTTTCCTATGTTTCTTACTAAATGAAGAAGAAAGGTTAGCAAATCCAAAATCTTGATAGAAGGTTCCTAACCCGTATTTGGAAGCACTGTCAGTCTTAAGTTGCTTCTTAAGTTTTAAGTTTGTGCAGAGGTCTATCCCTACGGTGGTAATGAAGCTTATGATGTCTCCATAAGTTAAAATTCTGTAAGGGATTTTTCCTTCAAAGCTATATTTGATTTTAGTTCTAACTTTGTCTGCGAACTGGAGAGGGAGACCACTAATGAAACGTTCTTTCCAGAAGTTATTGTTACAGTCAGGTCTAATCATAATTTTGACTAAGAAGGCATGTTTATACCACCTAAAGTCTGCCAAATCATTGCAGATGAGGTTTTTAAGAATTTCAAGGCTCCTATCTTGAAATAACTTGGGCTCTCCTATAAAATGTCTAGCTATATGATATAGGAGGGTTGCACAGGCTTCTTCTTTCGCAATTTGCTCAAGGGTTTCTTGCCCACTTTCACTTTTGACAACGACGGTTTCCATGGCCGTGGCCTTATAGATAAGGCTCTTAACTTCATTTGTGAAATAGTTGTCCCACCAATGCTTTATCATACCAGTGAATCTTGATACAATCATGGTGGCTGCTTCTTTGTCAGAAGCTCCTCTGATTTTATAAGTCGTAATAGCGACGCCCATTTCATAGAGTTTGTTATAGTTTTGGTGTTCTGCCAATCCATCAACATTCCATTCAGTGATTCCTCTACCATCATGATTTGAGGTGGAGAGGTAAGGGTTTTTCTCAAACTGGACGTCTGGAGGAGAGGGTCGTTTTTAGTAGTTTTTTTTTGTAGAAAAATGTTCATTGGTAAGTTTTGAAAGGGATTTCTTATCCTTTTGGGTGCTAGATTCGCCTTTCTCCTTTTCAGATAGGCTAAACCTGGAGAGTTTCTCATTGATTTGTTCTAGGATTCTTCCTGGAACTTTGAAGTCATCACTGAGAGAATGGAATTTCTCCTTTTGGAATTCAGGAATTTTAAAGATAGGATTGCTAGTTAGACTAGGGCTTGGAATACTCTTCTCTGGAGTGGGTAAGGTAAAAGGAATTTTTGTGCTTTTAGCATTATCTATTTGACGGGAGATAGTATGAAAGACCGGATTAGTATAGTTGTTTTGTTCAACTATCCTATCTAGGTCTCTGTTGACAGGGGCTGATAGAGGTCTATCGTGTTTCTTCTTGAAGGGAGAAGCATTGAGAATTTCATTGGAATGGGGAATTTTTATTCCTTTAAGGGGAGGAGTAACTGATTCAATTACTTTGTTACTCTGAGTATACCATTTATTAATGATAACTTGAAGGGATTCATTTTGGTTTTCCAATAACCAAATAGACTAGAATGATATATTCAGTGATAAAAGGTATTCCTAGAATGATATCTTCAGTGATACCTTCAGCAATGACAAAATCATTGACAAGACAAATGCCATATCTGCAACAATGGCATTTGTCATGTCAATGATTTTGTCATTACTGAAGGTATCACTGAAGATATCATTCTAGGAATACATAATTACAGATATGAAAACCCTATCATTCTAGGAATACATAATTACTGAATACACTACGCATACCTTATTATTTAATTACATGAAGATTGATGGAGAGAATTACTTGAACTTGAATCTTATATGAAAACCTTAGCTTATGTTCTTTAAAGGATTTTGAGAGAAAGAATATGTTTAGGTAAAATAAGGACTTAATTCTGTGTTTAGGCATTACATAGGGGTAGGAAAAGGACCATTTTGCCCCAAAAGGGACTATTTAAGTCACCTGGACTACAACATGTGCGGCACACACTAGCGCACACATTAGGGTTTGCATATCATACCTTATCACACACATTAGGTTGTGCGTCGCACACCTTATGGCATACTTTAGGTTGTGCATCGTACACCTTACGTTAGGCAACGTACTTCACTTTTCAAAGACATAACTTCTTGCTCGAGTATCAGATTTGGGTGAAATTGGTATTGTTGAAAAGATAATTCAAAGAGATTTCATTTGATATATAGTAGTCTCTCTAATTCAATATATACAAGGAGTTATAACGAAATGAAATTGACCCAAGTTTTGACGCTCACTAAAACTTAAACGATAGGAAAGCTTTCAACTTGTACTTGAGTTAGGGAATCTCTATGATCTAAATTCATTCTCTAATATATTCCCACACTACATAATTGATTAATAAACTAAATTTACATAGGATTCGAGGCTTTTGAAATGTCTACCCATAGGAATAATAGATTTTTATTCTAGTCCAAAATATAGGGTATTACAATTTCTCCCCCTTGGGAATATTCATCCTCGAATGAGACTGTCTGAGATGAGAGAAAAGACAACAGACATGAATATAAATCATTAACGGCTGATCATGATTTCATTGTTGACATGATTGAAAAGCTAAACATATTATACTAAACATGCATATCTGATGCATGCATAACTGATTCATAAGTGCATGAGAGAGAGTACTGATAAGCTAATAACGCATATCTGTTGCATAAATATATGACTGAACTGGCTCATGATCATGCAAATGAATATGAAATGGTAAAGATACCAAGTTTGAACTGGGAACTGAGCATGCAGCTGAATACCAAGTTTGTACTGAAATTTGAACATGAGAATGAGTAAGCTCAAAGAAGACTGCTACCATGAACTGAAAATACCGATAATTCTGAGATTGATTACTTAATATGCATGAGCGGAAACATAAGAACATAACTGAGTCTGGAACTTGATACATGAACTGAACTGAGTCTGTAATGCATGACATGGACAGAGTCTCATATAGTGGCTACACTGAGCCATTGAGTACATGGCTTACTACTGAGTTTTAAAGCTAGAGGGTTGGCTCATAAGTAACACTTCCTCCAAGATAGATTCATCAAAGAAAATGACATGTTTAAATCAAGGAAGTTTGGGTGCTATAGTGTATCTCCCTCTTGGGACATTATGTCCCTTGAAGGATGCTGGACTGACCATGCTGAGATATTGAGGAAGTTGAGATGATGCACAAGACACCTAGGTACAAAATCATGACAGATTATCTAAGATCTAAATTTGAAGCGTGATTCACGAATGCATAGACATACTAACTTATTCGATTAACTGGTAACTGAATGTTGTGTATGCAAGACTGAATTTTACTTAATCTGAGTAGCTAGGCTAAGGCCATAAAGTATTATGCATATGAGAAAGGAATGACTGAGTAACATGAGGTAACTGATCATGGATTTCATGAAAGCTATATTGTCTGAAAATGTAGGACCAAGTGTATTACATGATTTGGAAACATTCCATAAACTGAGGTATTGGAATACCTATAATTGAGTAGCTGATAACTGTATGCTATAGTCAAGCAAGCCTAAAACTAAATTGAATTTTTGAGCTGAATTCAGATCTGAAGCTGACACTATAACTTAAGATTGTAACTGGGATCCATACTGGAACTAAATACTGGGTCCCGATAACTGAATACTAAAACTGAGGTTTTAACTGATATGAAGTGCTTAATTATAAGACTGAGCACTAATTACTGAATGTTGAGTACTGAAAATATAACTGAGATAGCAACTGAGTTATGATAGTCATATAATGAAGGTTGATATAAGTCAAGGATCTGAATACACATTCACACTCTGAATTTTTTCCAGTTTCTAAGTACTACCTCTTGCTATCCCTTTACTTACATACTAACAAGATATTCAAGCCTATCTTTGTATCTACATATTAGTATAAAACATGCATGCAATAATCTGCTCTTAACATAAAATATTAACTCTCTCCCATCTAAGCAATTTCTCAACACTACACTATTCTTATAAAGAGAGCTCATGAAGGGTTAAATCAGGAGAATCTGAAACATGAATGCATAATAACTGAACTTGACACATGACTGATACCTGAGAAATAGAATATCAATAACATGGATTTACCAAAAAGGTCTGAACTGAGTATATACATAATATAGTCTGAATTTATCTGATCAGTGGTGGCGTAGCATGAGTCATGGAAACTGAGTAACTAAGGAGCATGATACATGTACATGAGTCATGAGCTTCATGACCTGAGTCTAGAATTTCTGAGTTTATGGAACATGATTTGTAACACTTAGTGATCTAGAACTAAACTTCCTATACTGGGAACTGAAAGCACACACAATTCTATGAAATACGTGTTAACATAAGCTATATACATGGAATCTGAGACATGAATAATGCATAGGAACTATGCTGACTAAAGTACAAAGCTTTATGCTGAGCTAAGAATGGGTCGAGAATCGCCTCCCCTAACTGCTTTTCTGTACATACTAGCACTACTACTGGAATCTGAGAGCCTGACTTGGTTACTTGATCTATCATCTCTCCCTTATCTTTAAGCCATCATCATAAGTCTGTGAACACTAAACTAATCTTTGAACTACACTGAAATCATCATCATATACTTACACTATGATCAACACATGCTTGCCTTACTAAACATATTATCTGCCTCTGTTTTCTCACTTACTACTAATATCACATTTACACCTTCATTCTTAATTTCAAGTCAATAAACTTAAATTTTTAACTCACACTGTTCAAGCCTACTGATTCATTATAACATAGCTATCCCTATGAATACATAATCTATTCAATCTGGATATCATATCCTAACTTGTCTACTTCTAAACTCCTGGATTAATGCTTCTAACTCTTGGTCACATGCTATCATAGGATTTTGAGAAGGGATTTGATGACATATCTAAATCTGGGGTTCGAGAATGAGTTCTCATAATCATGAATGAGATCCGTACAACTTTAGAACATAACTTAAATGATGGGATACTGTCTGAGAAAGCCTTATCTTTAGGACTTGAGCTGCACTATTTCTGTTACCTTAAAAGTAAGGTGCAATTTATATGAGTGAAGCATGATGAGAATCTACATGAGTTTCTTAGAGAACCTTTTTATAGCATGATCTGAGACATGAAAGAAGGGAAACTATTCCTAAAATATCTAATAGCATCCTGCACATAAGTGTGGTGCACAACATATGCATGTACAAGACTCTACTAGATGCGTCTTTCAGACTTCCTAGGACTATTGAACCTTAGGCTCTGATACCAAGTATGTAATACCCCAATTTTCTAAATCAGAATGCTATACGGTGCTCATGACCCCGAAGGACCACAAGCCAACCCATGACTAATATCTATACCTGTATACTGCATACTATAACATGAAAATGCCGAAACATCTACTGAATGGACATAAGGTTCAAATCTGAATAAACATCTGATAAGATAATGTCTAAACATGATATAACAATACCAAAGCAAATTTGAAATAACAGTAGACATGCTATAGTCTAGAAAGCCTCTAAACTGTCTGAATAAGGAATTGATGGGATATGTCCCCAACTAACTCCATCTAGAAACTGAACTAAAATAGTAAATGAAGCAATAATCATATCGTCCTTGAATGAGAAGGACTCACTGCAAACTCTGAACACTTAAATACTACTGCTGATTTGGAGCTCGTGCCTTTGAACCTATGGTGTAAGATAAGAGAAAGCACCATAGCGCAAATGCGTCAGTACATCTAAATGTACTAAGTATACGAGTGAGGTTGGCTAAATACAAAGGGTTATATACATGAACAATATTGACTGATATGAATGTGAGAATACATACATGCATACGTAACTGTAATTGAACTCGTGGAGATACTGACTACTGACAACATGAGTGTACTGATACTGAGATACTGAATAGATGAAAGACTATTTTTGACAGTTTAAATTATGAAAAACTGGTCTGATTAACTGTGTCTAACAGTTTTGAAATTGAATACTCAGTATGTAAATCACTAATAAGTGAGAAACTGATACTGTATTACTAAATACTGAGGGAATAGTACAGTGTTATTGATATATGAATAACTGTATATGACAGTATTGATTATAAAGAACTGGTTCGGTTGACTGTGTCTGACAATCCTGAAGCTAAATACTAATATCATAAATTCTGATAACTGATTTGACTGATAACATGAGTTCTGAGGATTGATATAACTGATAGCATAAGTAACTGTATCTGACCGTCTATAAATCTGAAGGAACTATCTGAGTTTCGTTCTTTTTTGAGTTTACTATATCTGACTGTCCTCAAATCTAAAGAACTATCTGAGTTTTTTTACTGAGACTAGGACAGAAACTGAGATTGTGGGAATTAGTTGTCTAACCGACATGCCCCAATAATGCATATAGATAAGTTGGGGTCTAGTCTCTTCCCCAACTGGAGGGGTGTCAATACCGTGCCACTGGTAAGGACAGTTGTGAGTGACTCTTATCTGGAAGGTACTCAAATAAGAATGGTGGGAACCCTAAACTTACAGGTTAAGCCACCTCATTAACCCTAATCTAATAGGTTGAGATATCTCAACCTATGCTGGCTACATAGTTCTGGAACACAAGGATGACTGCTTAGAATTACACCCTGAACTAGTAGGTGAGTTCCCATCCTTCGGTTAACTCGGTGCTAACTTCTACTCTCATCTGAAGGACACTGAACTAAATAACTAAGCTAAACTGAATAACTAAACTAAACTTATTAGCTGAACTGATACTAGTGGTATTGTTTAGCGGAGCTAAACTAAGTTTACTGGATTCTAATGACTGACGGAATGTACTGAGTTCTGACGAATGGTTGAGATTACTAAAGTTACTGGGAGTAACTATTAATACTGAGGTTGCTGAGGTCATAGAGCATTGAGATTACTGAGATTACTGAACTATTGAGATTAATGAGATTACTGAGTTTTCCTGAGTCGCATGACTGACTGAATTCTATAGATCATGGCTTGACTGAGAGTATCATGATAACATGACATGGCTCTAGGCACACAACTACATTTTTCAGGTACAAGTACCCCCAGGAATCGATGGAAGGAAACTGACATAACTTGAATTTCTTGAGTACATGACCATCAATAACAATCCATATTACATAAGAGAGGGATTTAATGAAGTACATGGTCATCATAATATCTAACATGAATAAGAATGCTTATAATCAAGTCATGAATCTCATATTCTAATATCATTAGCATTCTGACAACATATACTGTTCATAACGATAGCATGAAAACCATTTAAGCATAAGGGAATGGCAAACATGTAACATTTAGTTCATATTGTAATAATTTGGGGATAACTCATATGATACTTCAAAATCATGATATTGTTCATAGCATGGAAGGAATATAGACATACTATGAATCCATTCCCCAATTATCATGTACATTCCATTAACATATATATTGCACAACAATGACAAGTAAGCTCTTTGAACATAATAGACTTGCATGAATTTATCATATAGTTCACCCCTAAGTTATAGTACATGATTTTTATCATTCTAGTTATTTTATCAAACACCTTACATGCATAATATTGAGCATAGGTGTACTTAACAAATTTAGAAATCTTGAACCACCCAAACTCATGGGTTTCCAACTAACATGCCCATACACTTCTTGGAAACATATTTAGATACCATCTTGAAACACAATTAGTAACCATCAACATAAACATAATCACACAACAACATAAAGATCATAATTTATTATTTAAAACATGGTTCTTGAGCTCCACGGATAAAAGGGATCCGTGGATGAACAATTTGCATAGCTTATTTCTTAGTTACGTGAAGATTGATGGAGAGAATTGGTTGAACTTGAATCTTCTATGAAAACCCTAGATTGTGTTCTTGAGAGAATTTTGAGAGAAAGAATATGTTTTGGTACAATAAGGGCTTAATTTCTGTGTTTAGGCATTATATAGGGGTGGGAAAAGGACTTTTTTCCCCCAAAAAGGGACTGTTTAAGTCACCTAGACTACAACATGTGTGGTGCACACTTTATCACACACATTAGGGTTTGTGTCACATAGCTTATCACACACATTAGGTTTTGCATCATACACCTTATGGCATACTTTAGGTTGTGCGTCGCACACCTTGCTTTAGGCGACGTACTCCACTTTGCAAAGTCATAACTTCTTGCTCGGGTGTTAGATTTGGGAGAAATTGATATCGTTTGAAAGATAATTCAAAGAGTTTTCATTTGATATATAGTATTCCCTCTAATTCACTATATACAAGGATTTATAACTAATTGAACTTGACCCAAGTTTTGACGCTCTCTAAAACTTGAACGATAAGAATGCCTTTAACTTGTACTTGAGTTAGGGAACCTCTATGATCTAAATTTATGCTCAAATAGATTACCACACTACATAATTGATTAACACACTAAATTTACATAGGATTTGAGGCTTTTGAAATGTCTATGCATAGGAATGACGGATTTTCATTCTAGTCCAAAATGTGGGGTATTACACTTAGTAATTGTTGAGAGTCATCTTTTCAGCTCTTCTTTAATTCTTGAATATGGATTGATCACGAACAATATGAAAACTGTCCCGAACCATATTAATTGTTCCAAAAGTTTCCAAAAACACATTTTCACAAAATTAGCATCAAAATCATGATTTCCTTCAAAACTGACCTAAAATGCATCATATATAACAAAATAACCTTAGAAACTCGGATATTTTCCTTGTTTTAAGAATTGAAAGAGCTATATTTCTATAGTACATCAACACCCTCAACTTAGAATCTTTTCATGTCCTCAGGAAACAAAACACAACAAAACAGAAATGATGCTTAACTGGGAGAATCCAAGCTTTTCAAGGGAGTCAGTCAACACTTGAAGCTCAGAACAAAACACCCACTCTAATATTATTTTTAAAAACCAATTGTGTATAAAAATAAAGCACAATAATGTGACACAATGGGATCAAGGTATGTCAATTACATTAGCAATAGACAACCACTCATATATACAAGTACACTACTCGAAACAAGCAAAAATCTAGTAATATGACCCATATCCCCATACAACAAAGAAGTAACACTTACTTATATATATCAAATCAAGCATGTAAATCCAGGGATGGTCAAGATACACTCACACTCAAAAAATAAGTTCCAATCAATGCATGTCAAATACCATAGGCTTGCCTTTATTTTCTTTACCTTAGCTTTCAGACAGTCAAGTTATGATCACAATAGGACTTTTTTTTTATTGTGATGTAGGATTGGGGACCGGTATGGCATATTGACATATCATGTGACTAAGTCTCCTTGGCACTACACTAATCTTGGGGTCTCACTTACTAGCCAATTTCCTTTTAGTCCACCCTTATTTCTCTTTTTTAATTCTTTATTGCATATTTAGGTTAGGTGTGGGATTTTATTCTTTCTTTTTTGCTTTTTCACAATTTTTATTTTCTTTTTCTTATTCTGTTCTTTTTCTACCACACCCAATCCTACTAACTTTTTCTCTTATTTTACCCATTTTACACTATGCACCCTTATGATCCACAATGTTCAGACATATATACATTCTCACAGCTCTTAAACACAAAATTTTTTAAGGGTATCAAAAATCAATAAAAATATGACTATTGCCTAAATACTTTTAAATCTCCTAGTTACACAAAATCAACATACTACAAAGTAAAACACAATACAACAAAAAATTATCCTAGATATGTCAATTCTACAACCATACTATGGCCGCTAAAAAAAGAAGAACAATAACAGAAACCCAGGGTGGCATGGTATGTCCATACATAATTAAAAACTACGCACTATCCTCAACGTGCTATAATAAAATAAAGGGAAGTGAGAACTTACCTAGGACGTACTAGGTGTCCTTGTACCTTGGGTTGCCTCTAATGCAGTGCCTAGTTTACTTTAATGGAAGGACGCAGTTCCCTTGGATACTCAAACATCTTGAAAGTCTATTTTAGCATACACTCTTACTTCTTCCAGGTTTCCCATGTAATATTTCCCTCATTGCCCCTTCACTTTTAATGGGATATCACCATCATTTTTAATCTCAAATTCACCATATGAAAATGCCTTAACCATAGTGAATGGTCTAGTCTATCTTGATTTTATCTTGCCATGAAATAAGCGTAGTCTTGAATTTTATAACAAAACCAAATCACCGAGTTTGAATAGTCTCTTTTCGATCTTATTGTCATGATACAAATTTATTCTTTATTTGTATGTGGCTGAGCACTCATAAGCACAAGTTTGGAATTCATCCAACTCATTCACCTTAATCAACTAAGTTTTCTGCATCATGTCACTCAAAATTTAGCCTTTTTAAAGACCATAGTGCGTTATGCTCCAGCTCAACCGATAATTGGCATGCTTTGCCTTTAACCAGGTACATGGAGAGGCCCTATAGAGGTCCTATATGATATCTGATAAGTCCACATAACATCGTCTAACTTTCTTGACTAGCCAGTCCTATAGATATTCATAGTTTTGCCAATATAGACTTTATATATCTGTATTGGAGGCTTCAACTTGACCACTTATCTGAGGATAGTAAGGTGTCACCACTTTATGCCTTACAAAATATCTATCAAGAAGTTCTTTGAACAAGTAGTTATAGAAGTGTGATCCACCATCACTGATAATTGCTCATAGAGTGCCTAATCGAGAAAAGAATATTTTTCTTCAAAAAGACGGTGATGCTTCTACCTTTATTATCCAAAAGTGAAACTGCCTCCACCTATTTTGATACATAATCAACTGTTACCAAAATTTATCTCATGCCATAGGAGCTCAAAAATAGGTGCATAAAAACAATCCCCAACACATCAAACAACTCTTACTCTAGTAAGTGTCATGGGGAGTTCTTGATGCCATAAAATATTTCCTGGATACTAACATTGGTTTCAGGCTTTTATGAAATCATGAGAATTCTTATAAAGTGAAGAACAGTAAAAGTCACACTATATAATTTATGGGTTGTCTGTGTACCTCTGTGGTGACCCCCAATTGGTTATGAATGAAAAGCTTCTAGAGTGCTCATCAGTCCAACTCTTGAATGCATTTTTGAATTACACCATCTGTGAAGATCCTAAAAAAATATGGCTTATACCAAAAGAACTTCCTTACCTTATGCATAAATCTTCATCACTTCTAGAAGGATAGATCTTTTATTAAAATATTGCTTGCCAAATAGTTAGCAGAATTAACAAACCAGGGAATCGAATCTTGAGATGCTGCCAGCATTCACTCATCAGGAAAATCATTATCTATATCAAGATTATCCCCTAGTTTTTGTATGGACTTCTTCTCAAGTCTGATAAGTGGTCTGCAAACCTTAGGATAAGTGGGATACTATATTTGTACGAACTTATGTCATGTAGTGCATGAACTAATTCATCATATTCTCTATCCCATTTCTGTTAAAGTTAATTATCACTGTTGCTAATGCTTTTACCCCTAATCTCTCCTTAATAGGTACAACCACTTCAACCAAATCATTATCCACGTATTCAATCACTGCTACCACCATCATATTATTGGGATGCTAAACTGTCATGCATATATTTAATACTATTTGCTTATTATTCTATTTGAAAGTGATATCCTATAGGTCCATATCAATCAATGTCTGGCCGGTGGACAAGAAAGGTCTTCCCAAGATAATTGGATAGTGGACATCCACTTCATAGTCTAAAATTATAAAATCTGCAGTAAAAGTGAATGATGGTAGCCTTACTTTAACATTGTACATAAGACACACTGACTCCTTTACATATAGATTAGCCATAAACAACCTTACAAATTTGGTCTTCCTTTTACCTAACCCCAATACCTTGTATATCATCAATGGTATTATATTTATTCCTACTCCAGAATCGCATAAACCCTGATTAATGTCATAAGGCCCAATAGAATATAATGGTTACTTCCCTTGGGCTTTCTTTCTTTTGTACTATTGTTGCATAAAACTCTACACTAAACCGCTACATAATATCTTAGAGTTATTATGCTACCCAGTCATAATCATTATCACTCCCAAAGTCATCATCATTATAAGTAAGATTATCAAATTCAGCTTCAGGTAAATTGTCTGCGAAAATATTGTAGTTCTTTGGCTTAATAGTAGACGGCAAAAATTGCTCATCAGATGGGGAATCACTCTCCATGTTAATAGCCAGACAATGAACTAGTTTTATAGGATTTGGCACATTGTCACTAGGAAGTGCACCTGTCTGACATTGGGCCAACATGGCAGATATTTGCCCATACAGTTAGTCCAACTACTTGATGGCAGTTGAATGTGATTCAACCTTCTAAATAAATCCTGACATATTAGCCTTATGTTTATTATAGCAAGTTTTTTGACTCTCTTGACCCTTTATTACCTTTTCCATCATCTCTTCTATTATTGATTCTGCATCTCATCTGCTAGGTGGGATGTATTTATATCTATCGTCATAGTTCCGACCTTAGTTCCCTTGCCCTTGGGCTTGAATGCCTATCAATTGATGATCCACATAATTTTCCTCCTTCTTTAACTTAGACTCATGCATCCTAAAAGGTGAATCCTGTACCCCTACAGTATTAACCTTTCAAAAATTTATTATTGAAAATTGCTTGGCCAACCCACCAATGTTTATCCTCAATAATGAAATTTGATCAGCTATAATATTCTCATCTACTCTCCATTCACCAAAAGCTCTAATGGCATAAATGTCAGAGCCTCTCTCAACCTTCTAAGTTTTCCACTCTTGTTTAGTTAATGAGATCTGATCCATCATACTCGAAGCCATCTCTCATCTTAATCTTATGAAGGCTCCTTTAGAGATAATGACTTACATTGCTTTAGAACTGATAATGAGGTTTATATAAAAGATCTCCAATAAGCTTGTGCTTGAAATCCGATTGTTGGGAACTATGCTAAGCTTCTTCTTAAACCTAAATGATGCCTCATACATTGATTCTTACTACAGCTGGATGAAGTTATAAATATCATCCTTGAGTTATAATACCCTGGATGGAGGAAAGAACATGTTCGAGAATTGTCTGTATAACTCACTCCATATAGTGATTGACCCTATTTGAAGTTTCCCCAACCATTAATATTCTAAGGGAAACAACCTTAGTCTCAATGCTTTACGATCTACCCCAGGTATGTTGTATGAAGTATAGATCCCATTAAAATTTTCCAGAGGCATGTTTTAGTAGTCTGTAGGAAACCCTAAAAACACGTCTTTCAAGTATAAGAGCTGAATAATAGCACTAGAAATGCTAAATACAACTGAACATACTGATATGATGGGATCACTTTAGGTTGGCCTCCTCTGACTCTATTGTAGTTTTTGCTGAGTAATGCTTGACGGTCTACTGTATGGCTTTGCTAAGCTAAATTTTCCTCCTGGACTATCCATTGAGCTTCTTTTACTACCCTTTACTCAATTTTATCTTGATCTAAAACCTCACTAGTCTATCGATCAATAATATCCTGCATTTATTTTATAGAAGGGGGAAGAAAATGATCTTTTTTTTTCTTTGACATCCTACTAGGTGTTTGTAGGAACTGCTTTAGATTCAAATTTTGTGGGAGTAAGGGATTTCCAATACTCTATTTTCTAGGCATACATCTACATATGCTCAACTAAGAACGAAAAGAAAAACTCAAAAACTGGAATGACTTCAATTTAAAAATCAACATCTTGTTCCCCGATAATGGCACCAAAATTTTGATGATGCCAAACTATACCTCCCCACAAAAGATAATGCAGTCATTGTAAAAAATATAGTAACCCAACAATGTTTGGGGTGAAATCCCAAGGGAACACATGGAATCGTGGATCTCAGTAGTTGTAGTCAACAGACAGAATAAGAAAAGTAAATAAGGGTTTTTGTGTTGTAATCCCGAGCAAGTAACTATATCAACTCCAGTTGTAATCAGTCATAGGTGTACACTAAGGTTTTTCTCCCCTGGCTTCTCAAGTCCGTTGGCTTATCGTTCTTTATTGAACCAACCCAATACCTTGCATGTAAATTATTAAGTCATGTATTAGACTAGCAGAAGGATTTCACCCTTCACCTTTTGTGTCTCAGGATGTCACCTTATTAACTCTTATCATGATCCTAGTTAACTATTACTTTTTGAGTATTTAGTTATTAGATAAAAGCTAACCATCTTACGTAGATATTACCTAGTAGCGTGGATCGACAGTTGAACCTTAAATTACTATTGCCTATATCTCTTCCTAGTCACTGCTCTTTTGGAGTAATAAGCAATAATCTTGGTGGGTTCTGAACATTTGAAACCACTAAGAAGTCAATTATAGTGAAGATAATGCAATGCATGCCATGGGTATTGGTTCAATTGAATAATAGCACTTTCCCTACTTCGTTAATCTCCTAGGGTTTACACAACCCTAGAAATGGGTTTTTAGCCCCTCATGCTTGTGATCAAATAAATGACATTCATAATTGAAAGCAAAGATGAAATCATAACAATAAGAAGTATAAGAACCCATAACCATAACTGAACTAATCAACTGAAGTCAATACAAGAGAATCCCAAGATCAAAATCAAATATTGGAATCAAAAATATTTTTATGAGTATCAAAATTCATAACTGAAACTAAAAAACAAATAAAGGGTATTTATAGTACATGAGGAAACACTAAAATCAAAGCCCGAATGAAATAGAAGAAAACAGGGCTGGTGGCTAGATGTGGTCTGTACCTGCGCCATAACCCTGGGTGAAGGTAGTACTTGTGGTGAGCACAGGTACAAGGTGCGGGTACTAAATAACAAAAATTCTTCATGTCAACTCTTGGGATTTTTAACATCTAGCACTTGCTTAGACTACTTGTCCATATGTCCTAAATGCGGTCCGTAGATTGACTTAGTAAATGTCGGTTGTCATTTTTCAACTCTTCTTCAATTCTAGAACATGATTTGATCATGACCAAGACAAAAAGTGTCCCAAACTTCCATAATTTACCTTTTTCAAGAACTTAGCATCCAAAGCATGATTTTCTACAAAACATACCCAAAATGCATCATATCTAACAAAATAATCTTAGAACCTTGCATATTTTCCTTGTTTTAAGCATCGAAAGTTCTATGTTTCTATAACATATCACTTATGAGAGCTCTACCCTCTACCAGGAGTGTATGAAAAGATAGTGTGATATAAAAATTCTAAGAGATTTAAAGGTTGGGGATGATGTCCTATTTCTTAACTCAATGTATAAGTTGTTTAAATGCAAGTTCATAAATAGATTGTCGGGTCCTTTATAAGTGGTGAAATATTTCCCTGGTGGGGCGGTTATACTAAGGAATGACACAGGATCCTAATTTACCATAAATAGGAAAAAAGATAAACATCATAATAGGTTGCTTCAAAAAGAGGGATTGTGATTTGCTCTACCTTAAGGATGCATTATTGCGAGAGAACTAAGTTGTACCATGGTAATAACTAAGGCGTTTCATGGGAGGAAATCCAAGTTTATTTTTGTTTGTCTGAAAAGCTCTAAGTTGTTTAAGAAGTTGATGGAATAGAACCCCAATTAAATCCAACTAACTAAACATGATAAAGTACTAGAGCAACTAAAAGAAATAAATCATGTCCTTGATGGAGGACTCACTACTACTGTTGCTGAGCTATCTAAGAATGGCATGGAAACTGAGCTTCTGAACCTATGTTATAATACAACATAGCGCCAAGAAAAGTATTCGGTCAGTACATTGAATATACTGGTATATGAAATAAGCGATGGTTAAAATGCATAGGGATACTTGAGCATAAACGCATGATCATATAACATCTGTGAAAGAAAGACCAAGTATAAACATGTTTCTGAAATAATCTATAGACTGAATAACTGAAATCTATATAACTGAATAACTGAAGGATTCTACACTTGGTCAAAAAAACCTGAACTGAAAAATACTGAGACTGTAGAAGGTATCATCTAAATGATATACCCCAATCAAAGCTAATCAAGGCCCAACCTATAACCCCAGTTGGAAGGGTGTCAATACTATGCCATGGGTACTAACTCTCTGTGTGTGAATCCAATAATCATGAGTCCCGAAGGACTAGGGAGCCAGTCCTAAACTAGTGGGTGAACCCTAAGAGAGTGTCAGTCTTAAACTTGTCAGTGATATCTCATAATCATACGCTAGCTATATAGTTTCTAGACTTAGGGACTATTACTAAGGACCCAGTCCTAAATAGAGGGTGAGCCCCCATCCCTAGGTTTATTCGGTGCTAAATCTTACTTCTAATTAAATGACACTGGTAGTGAACTAGACTAAATTCAACTAAACTTTATTTTTGATAATGCTCATCTTGATCATAACAACTAACTGAATGATAATACTTACGGTTTAACTGACATCATTTCTAAGATACTAAAATCATGTAAAACAACCAGGTATCGGGGTTCATAACCCACCAACACTGAATGATTATAAAATACAATATCAAACTTGAAACGTTGTAGCATAAAATTATAGTTCAAAGAACCAAAACATAGGCATTTCATCATACATGTAATAATCATAAACTTGGACAAGGGAATGCCTTAAACATGGGGAAAAGCAACATTGATTACATGGCTAAATTCATAACTTGAGGGTTAATCCTGAAATCAATTGATCATGACATTCGAATTGCAACACTTGAAGCATTATTTGACTCATTCTACAAGAAAAGACATGAAACCATAACTTGAAATTTAATTAACAAGAGATTCATGGATTTATTTCCTCAAGAATAGGTATAAACTCATAAATTAAACTAAAAGAGGATTTTGGGCTCCATGGGTAAAAAGGACCCATGGATAAACATCCCACATACGTTAACAACTAAATTCTTGAAGGTTTCTTGAATTGAAAGCTTGAACCCCTTGATTTCTTGAGAATGAAGCTTGAATTATTCATAGCGAAAAAAAAGGGTTTCTTAAGAGCAATTTGGGTAAAAGAGGCACACACCGTGGGGCTTACTCCACTAGAGAGAACAAGACAGCGTGGAGCTTACTCCACTAGAGAGAGCAACGCACTGCAAAGTTCATCACTGTGGGAGAGAGAAATGTATCGCGGCCCAAAAGTGTTGCTGAACTATTTTGGCTAACCAAACATGTCCCAAATCTCATCTTAAAATCTCCAAACTCACTCTACATACTTTTAACCTCCCTAACCATGAATCAATGTATATCCCAATATTTTAGGGTGTAGAACAAAACAACTGCTAATAAGGACCGAGTCCTAACTGGCGAGAAATCCCCCATCCCTAGGTTCACTCGATGTTAAATCCTACTTCCAACTAATTGACACTGGTACTTAACTAAACTAATTTCAACTGAACTTTATTTCAGATAATGCTCAGCATGGTCATTATAACTGACTGAATGATAATACTTATGGTTTAACTGACATCGCTTCTGAGATACTAAAATCAAGTAAAACAACTAGGTATCGAGTGTTCATAACTCACCAGCGCTACATGATTATAAAATACAATATCAAACTTGAAACACTATAGTATGAAATCACAGTTCAAAGAACCAAAACATGGGCATATCATAAAACATGTAATAATCATAAACTTAGACATGGGAATACCTTAAACATGAGGAAAACAACATTGATTACATGGATAAATTAATAACTTGAGGGTTAATGCTGAAATCAGTTGATCATGACAAGGGAATTTTCACACTTCAAGCATGATATGACTCATTCTACTTGAAAACACTTGAAACCATAACTTGAAATTTAATTAACAAGAGATTCATGGATTTATTTCCTGAAGAATATGTATAAACTCTTAAATTAAACCAAAAGAGGATTTTGGGCTCCATAGGTTAAAGGGACCCATGGATAAACACCCTACATATCTTATTAACTGAATTCTTGAATGTTTCTTCAATTGAAAGCTTGAACCCCTTAATTTCTTGAGAATGAAGCTTGAATTGTTCTTGGGGAAGAAGGAGGGTTTCTTCAAAGAAATTTGGGTAAAAGAGGCAAATAATGCCCTTTTGAAAGTCCCAATACGTGTTATGGACAAAATAGGGTAAGGTAAATAACTCAAATGCCCCTTGGGCACATAATCAAAAACACTATATGGGACAAATCCATGCATCACGGAGTTAATTTCACTAGAGAGAGCAATGCGCTGTGAAGCTTTCTCCACTAGCAAGAGAAACACATCACGAGGATCGTCACTGTGGGAGAGAGCAATGCATCACAGCCCAAATATGTTGCTGCACTATTTTAGCCATCCAAACATGTCCCACCTTATCTAAAAGCTCAAAACTCACCCCAGACATACTTTTAACCTCCCTAACCATGAATCAACATAAAAACCAATATTCCAGGGTCGGGAAGAACAAAATAAGAAATCATCAAAGTTTAGGGGTTTTGAAAATAACTTAGTCCTCAACACTGAGTGAAATTTTCAAGTCTTGGACCCCTTGAGAATGGAACTAAGAGTTGAATCGACCTTAGAATTATATGAGTTATTTTAGTATCTCCCCTTTGGGAACATTGATCCTCAAATAAGTCTGGTTTAGCTGAGAGTATTGGGTAAAATTGAGATCATATACTGAACATGCATAATTGGAAACATGATTGCATAACTGAGTCTAAAACATGATACACAATCCAAACTATTTTCATGACTGCATAAAATGACATGAGGATGGATGCATAGCAAAAATAGGGGACTTAAAATAGTTAATCTAAAGAAAATCATTACCTGATGTTGAGTCTAAATTTACAAAGAAAAGATGAGGGTATTTGGTTTGCATATATGCTTTTGTTCCTTAGTCTGCGGATCTGATGATCAAGGATCTCAACTGAAACTTCTTCGTAGGAAAGGTTATCCTTAACATCCATATCTTCTAAAGGAACTACTACAGCTGCATCACCAATACATTTCTTTAAAAAAGAAACATGATATACCATATGTACTGATACTAAATCAGCAGGCAATTATAGCTCATAAGGTACCTTCCCAAAATAACTTAAGATTCTAAATGGGCCAACAACATAATGGGGTTTTAGTTTCCCTTTCTTGCCAAATCTCTTCACTCCCTTTATAGGAGAAATCTTCAAATAGACCAAATCACCAACCTCAAACTCAAGATCCCTTCTCCTTATGTCTGCATAAGATTTTAGATGGATCAACTAAATTTTTTCCATCGAATCAAACACTGAGGCCTAATTAAAGAAACTTCACCTTCCTTAAACCAACTAATAGAAAATCAATATCTTCTTCCATAGAGAGCCTCAAACTGAGCCATCTGAATACTAAAGTGATAATTTTTATTATAAGCAAACTCAATCAAAGGTAAATGGTCATCCCAACTACCTTTAAAGTCAATAATGCATGCCCTAAACATGTTCTCTAAGATTTGAATGGTCCTCTCTGCCTGACTATCTATTTGAGGATGAAAAGTTGTACTGATATGAACTTGGGTAACATCACCTTTATAAAATGCTTTACAAAGGTGAGAGGTAAACTGTATACTTTTAACTAAAATGATAGATAATAGAATCCTGTACAACTTAACCAACTCCCTAATGTATAGCCTCGCATAATCCTCAGCTGAGTATGAAGTATAAACTGGCAGGAAATAAGTTATTTTGGCCATTCTATCTATAATGACCCATATCAAATCATCCTGATGAAGCGTATGAGGCAACCTATCAGAAAATCTATGTTCACCACTTCCCATTTCCAAGTGGAAATATTGAACTCCTGTAATATACCACTAGTCCTTTGGTGATTAACCTTGACCTACTGATAATTCAAAAACCTAGCCATAAACTCTATAATATCCTTCTTCATACCACTCCACCAGTAGATTTCTTGCAAGTCACAATATATCTTAGTGGCTCCTGGATGGATATGAGTATCACGCACCATGTGTTTCTAAAAGTATTCATTGTCTCAAGCCATCAACACACAAAACATATAATCTACCCTAACAATAAAGCACACCATCTCCTCCTTGGGAGAAAACCTCTACCTTTTGATCTGTAACTGCCTCCTTCAGTTTAACCAAATATTTTTGTCTTGCTTTTCTTTCACTTTGGCAACCAAGGAAAATTCCAAACCATTTTTAACCCATACACTACCTTCAGCAGAATCAACCAACCGAATACCTAATCTAGCAAGCTGATAAACCTCACTGACTAACTTTCTTTTATACTCCTAAACATAAGCAACACTACTCATAGAAAATTTGCTAAGGCTATCTTCCACTACATTGTCCTTGCCTAGATAATATAACACATTCATATTATAATCCTTTAGCAACTCAAGCCACTTTCTTTAACAAAGATTTAGATATTTCTATGTGACAACATACTGCAAAATCTTATGATCAGTGAACACATCCACATAAACCTCATAAAGATAATGTCTCCAAATTTTTAAAGAAAAAACAATAGCTGCAAACTCAAGATCATTGATAAGATAATTCTTTTCATAGGTTTTAAGTTGTCTAGATCAATAATCTATTATCTTACCTCTCTTTATTAATACACAACCAAGACCAACTTTATAAGTATCACAATAAAACACAATTCCTTCTAACTATTTGGCAAGGTCAATACTGGAGTGGACGTGAGTCCAATCTTTAACTCTTGAAAAATTTTCTTTCTAGAATCTGACCACTAACATTTGACTTTCTTCTGAGTCAATTAAGACATGGGGGATGCAATAGAAGAAAACCCTTTTATAAATCGCCTGTAATAGCCATCCAAACCCAAAAAACTCTTAATATCTGATAAAGAGATGGGTCTAGGCCAGTTTCTTACTTCTTTAGACATTAGAAGGTCAACTCTAATGCCATCAACAGAAATAATTTAACTAATGAAAGCTACTGATATTACCCAAAATTCACACTTACTGAATTTGGTAAACAACTGATGAGCTCTAGGGGTCTGATAAACAATTCTCATATAGCCTGCATGATCACTCTCACTACGGGAATAGATAAGGATATCATCAATGAAGACTATGACGAACATATCCAAGTACTGCTTGAACACCATGTTCATCAGGCCCATAAAAGTTGCAGGGGAGTTTGTTAGTCCAAAAGACATAACAAAGAATTTGAAATTCCCATAATGAGTCCTAGAAGTAGTCTTTGGAATGTCACATTCTCTGACTCTAAGCTGATAATAGTTGGATATAAGGTCTAACTTAGAGAAATAACTGGCACCCTAAAGTTGGTCGAACAAGGAATCAATCCTGGGGAGTGGATATTTATTCTTGTTGGTGACTTTATTCAATTGATGGTAATCAATGCTCATTCTTAGAGGAGTGTCTTTCTTACGTATGAACAAGACTAGAGCACCCATGGGGAAACACTGGGCCTAATGAAACCCTTATCTAAGAGATCTTTTAACTACTCTTTCAATTCCTTAAGCTCAGTTGGAGCCATTCTATAGGGTGGAATAGATATAGGTTGTCTATCTAGAAGGAGATCTATTCCAAAGTCAATTTCTCTTTCAGAGGAACTTCGGGAAGATCTTCAGGGATCATATCTGGAATTTCCCATACTACTAAAACTGACTCAAGACTCAGAGTATTAAAACTAAAGTCTTTGACTCAAACAAGATGGCAAACACACCCTTTAGTTATTATCTTTCTTTCCTTAAGATAAGAAATGAACTGTCCCCTAAACACTTAGGTACTACCACTCCATTCAATGACTAGTTCATTTAAAAACTAAAACTAGATGACTCTATTTCTACAATCAACTTAGGCATAACATGAGTGGAGCCAATCTTTGCTAAGAATGACAACAAAATCAATCATCTCTATCTCCACAAGATCAACTGAGGTAACTTTTTGAGATACTGTGACCGGGCAGTTCCTGTATACTTACCTGGCTATGATAGAAATACCTACTAGAGTAAAAACTGAGAAGGGTTCTACTAATATTTTGGGATTAACAATGAAATCTATTGCTCTATAAGGGATCACAAAGAAAAGTGAAGCTCCAAGGTCTAATAAAGCATAAACATGAAGATGGAAAACCTGTAAAGCACCTGTAACTATATTAGGAGAACTTTCCTGATTATGCCGAGCCTAGAGTGGATACAGGCAATTCTGACGCTACCTACTGGTTACGCTAGAAGTGGCACCCTGCTGAGTTAGGCAATCTATTAGAGTTGATGGAAGATTAGACTGGCCTTATTGGCATGAATCCTTTCCCCTCTGAGATACCACTGGACATTCCTAGATCCTAGGACCCAACTAGCCACATCTAAAGCCTACATTTCTACCCGTCTTGCACACATCTTTATAATTTCTACTATATTTCCCAAAGAGTGGATTAGTATTACCACTGTTCACACTGCCCTGGGACTTAAAGCCTGGCACCCTATCCCAACTTTCCTGCCTGAACTTAGGCATTTAGCTAATGATAGGGCTGGGGCTATAAGTTTCTAATGGAATTGAGAATGATTACCACCCTCTGACCATGGCTAATAAAAATTAAAACTACCTATTCTAGACCTCTTGTACTCTCTCTCTTCTTCCTTATGATTCTCTTCCTCAATCTATTGAGTATGAACCATAAGTCTAGAAAAGTCCATCTCCTTAATCAACAAGGCGGTCCTACACTCCTTTTCCATACTATCAGTAACATTAGACACAAACTTACTCATTCATGACCTATTATCTTCCACCATAGTAGGATCATAACTCACCAATTGAGTGACCTTAAATGAGTACTCCTTCACAGTCATATTACCCTGCTTCAAAATAATGAAGTCCTGAACCTTAGATTCCCTCAATTCTAATGGGAAGAACCTATCTAAGAAGGTCATAGAAAACTTTTTCTACTTAATAGGCCTTACCTCCACCCCTCGATCCTTCTTCTACTACTTAAACCGGGTGTGAGATATATCCTACAACTGATATACAACAAACTCTAAACTCTCACTCAAAGTAATGCCCAAAATATCTGTTACCTTTTAAACCATATCAATAAACTCTTGCAAATCCTCTTTCAACTTGGATCCCAAAAAGAAAGGGGTATTTATCCAGGTGAAGTCTTGAATCCTAATTCCAGTCATATTCTCCACTGAATTGGCTATGGGAATATCTTGCTAGTTATTATGAGTAGCTACTGAATAGTCTAAGGCAGTAAGAGTATCCCTAAATTCAGCGTGAGAGACGTGCTAATTTAGTGGATCTTCCTGAACAGGCGGTGGTGTGGGCTGATCCCCATTCCTTTTTCCATTAATTTTTCTGGAAGGCATTATGTATAAATGAAATGAAGGATAAATTAGAAAGAGAGTTTAAATAGGAATCATTCTCTTTCTAATGACATAAATACTAAAAGAAGGGAAACTTTCCTAAAATATTTCATAGACTCTTTACCATAATTGTGGCATGCTTCAAACCCATGAACAGGAATCTTCTCAACATGGCTTTTAGATCTCCTAGGACACTCTAAAACCTTAGGCTTTGATACCAAGTTTTTTCACAACCATAGGCCACCCCCTATCACACCAATGGTGCTTACGATCATGAGTGACCACAAGCTTACCCAAGAGTTGGTACCTGCTGTGAGCACTAAACAAAATAGTAATAAAACAACATATGCAGAAGATACTCTAATAAGATATTATAAAATTAGAATATTAAAATATGTAATACTAAAATTTCTTTAACAACTGATAAAACTAAAAGTAACTAACTACATATCTAACTGATTATCTGATTTGTCTAAAAGCCTCTAAATTGTCAGGGGAATTGATAGGAAAGAACCCTAACTAACTCCTACTAACTGAACATTAGAAAGTGTTGGAGTAACTAAAATAAACAAATCATGTTCTCAATGGAACTCAGCTTTCTAAGAGTGGTCAGGAAATTGAGTATCCAAACCTATGTTATAAGACAACATAGTGCAAAGAAAAGAATGCGGTCAGTACTTTGAATATACTGGTCTATGAGATATGGGTTGGCTGAAATGCATGGAAAAATTAAGCATAAATACATGATCATATAACATCTATGAATGCAAGACCAAGTATAAATATATTTCTGAAACAATCTATAAATTAAATAACTAAAATCTATATAACTGAATAACTGAGGATTTCTACACTTAGTGAAGCAAACCAAAACCAAAATATACTGAATACTGTACTGATACTTTGGGAGGTATCATCTAAATGACATGCCCCAATCTGAGCTAATCGGGGTCTAACCTGGGACCCCAGTTAGAAGGGTGTCAGTATCGTGCCATGGGTACTAACGTTGGTTGTATGGATCCAATAATCATGAGTCTGAAGGACTAAGGAGTCATTCCAATGGGTTCACCAAAATTACGAGATTCATGATTGAGATCAAGAAAGGCGATCATGATGAAGTGGAAATCAGTCTAGGGCCAGATCTGTAATTTTCCACAATTGGTTCCAATCCTTCAAAGGGCAAAAGCCATTTTACTTTTAGACATATCTAGCTATAATTCAAGTTTTGGCTTGGTAAAAACCTTACTAAATTGGGAAATATTCTTGTAGATAATTTTCCAAGGATTTTGGTTTAATTTAAGTTAGATTTGAGAATATTCTTTATTGGACTCTTCAATGGAAGCATTAATGACAATTTTGGTATATTTCTTTTTTCAAACTTCATGAGTAGCTAAACATCTATCTTAGGATTATATTTGCATAGGGTGCAAATATATGTGGGTTTAGATTTTTAGTGTAGATTCTTGGTTAATGATGTTGGGTTTCACTAATAATTGCTTGTTGAATTGGAACTTGTGGGTGAAAACCCCAAATGCCAAAATCTCACATCTTCCTTAAAAGAGGGATATGGGTATTCTTTTAGATCCTATATCATCCTTGAAAGAGGTATTTACTGGACATGGTATTTGCGAATAATAATTAGATGTTAGCTTGTTCCTTTGCATTGTCTTAGAAATAAGGATGGATTGTCAATTAGAAATAGGGATGCCTAATTGAGGTTTGGGTTGATTTGTTTCCCATACCCATGATGTATTCAAAAGGATCTATGGGTGACATTTTGTATTTTGGTTGAAGAACTAACATCAAAACCCCTAACCTAGCCTACATTTAGTCATTAACAAGAGTTTGACTTTAATTCTAATATACTCATGTACTATTTGCCTCTAGGAAAATAAAATCCTAAGACTCTTCTCCTATTGAAAGTTCCTTTTTTCTCTTAATTTGTAGTTTGAGTAGATTTTATTAAAATAACCTTTCAAACCATACCCTTCCCAAATTTTAATTTCTATTTACTTTATGTTTACATTGCGGGTAAGCACTTCGTAGCTTTCAACACCCATAGGATTTGAATACTAGTTACACCCTTTAAGGATTCAACCCCAACTGAAGTTGGATTATTATATTTGACAATGATCCCATTGCCTATAAATCATGGAGAAAGTTGAGCGTGATCAAAATGACATCATTGCTGGGGAGTGAAACTTAGTTTTTGCTTGTGCGGTGTTGATAGTAACTTTGGGTTTACCCATATTGTGCGTTAATTATTTTGGTTGGTGTTTTTTTTCTTTATATAAGATTTCAATAGTGTCCATGATACAATGAGAAACCATGCAAGTAATGTCAGGACCTTTGATGGGCCCCTTGATTATGAAAACCATCTCCATGATGCTGGGCATTCTAGTGCCATCCGCATCCCACTAAATATGGGGAATGGGGTATTCTATATCACGTCTGATGTTTCACATGGTCAAATTGAAAGGTATCTTTGGGGTCAAGCTTATAAGGATCCAAACTTACACTTGAAAAATTTTGTGAAAGTGTGTGCCCCATTTGACATTGCTCATATCTTACAAGAATCCATACGATTATGCCTTTGCCCGTTCTCTCTAACGGGTGAAGTGAGGATATGATTAGCTATCATTTGTATCTAGGTCTCCCCATGCACTCACATAACCTATGTTCTAGATTTGTTCAAGCCTGGATGATTGCATGTATTTTAGACAACATTTCTTTACATGTTGGACAGCTTGTGGTCTCAGACATGAGGTATTTCAAGAAATAAAGTGGCTCCCTACTATTGTTCCCTTCTTTGATCATAGAGTTGTGCAAGAAATTTGGGGTTGAAGAGTACCCTTAGGACACATGGGTATGCCCAAATACCACATCTATCCTTATAAGATTCGAGAGAAGGTTACGCCTGGTAAGAGCAAGAAGAGAAAGATCAACTTAGGTAAGTTGATAGATGAGGTCACAAACTCTTGAAGGACATCTATAGTAGGGTTGGTTGAGGAGATATCAATTTAGATGAGGGAGATCAAGGAGCTTGTTGTTGGGTTGCCTCATGGGCTAGGAGAGTCTTTCACCACCCGTCATTCCTATGTTGCTCAGTCCGACTATGAAAAGTACCTAGAGGATCAGAAGAAGTAGGGGGCTACTATTTCTAGGCTTGAGAAGGCCTACTAATCTTTAGAATATTCTCATAGGGAACTCAAGGATTCACATTAGAAGATAAATAAAAGGGAGATGAAGAGGGATAAATTCTTCATGAATATGTGGAAGGGGATGAAGAGCATTTGGAAGGTCCCAAAACCTAGAAACAAGCTTCCTTCTCCTAGATCTTATGGTGATGATAATGTCCCGGATGAGTGGTCAGATTTAGATGATGTTAGAGGTGGTGGAGATGATGTGGAGACCGGGGGAAATAGATGTTCTTGATTCGGTAACAGGGAGCACCTTTTACTCTCTTTATGCTTTCTTGACTATGCACTGAGGTCACTGTAAGCTTTTTAGTTGGGGTGCCCATCATCGTATGAAT
Source organism: Capsicum annuum (assembly GCF_002878395.1). Taxonomy (NCBI): domain Eukaryota; kingdom Viridiplantae; phylum Streptophyta; class Magnoliopsida; order Solanales; family Solanaceae; genus Capsicum; species Capsicum annuum. The sequence continues at coordinate 31,859 of NW_025885262.1, forward strand.
TTATTTTGTCTTGGTATGTATTATTAAGATAAATGTTTATTGTCTAATAAAATCTAGGGTTTCTCATGGTTGACTATCCAAAGCCTCTAAGGGCAAATTATCTCCATAATTTGGATATTTTCAGGCATGTGACTCTACCCATATACATGACTTATTTAAAGCATGAAAATTATCTGATTGTTCATATGAATTGTAATATGGGTTTCGATATAGGTTGAGGTTTTTTGAATGAATGTTACTTCAACTGAATTCCCATGATTTTATATGCATTGTTCATGCTTTATTTATAGTTTTGGACTTGCGAGGTGAATGGGTATGGTGAATAAACTAGGGGGTCATGGTTTTCCCTAATTTTTTGAATCTTGATAATTGAATTGGTATAGCCTCAACCCAATATTGTTAAATTGGCTTTGAATATGATTATATACACATTGAAAATACTTTTAGAACCATTGTATGGCATAAAAGGCATTTGAAACATGAGTTGATTTTATTGAACCTTGGGAATTATGGATTCCCATATGAATGATTAATTGAACCTAGTTATCATGTTCACCTATAATGTTTAAATTTGTAAAGGATAATCATTGTTAATAGCTCAACTTATTTTGAGGTCGAATCCACGAGGAGCGTAATTAGATTTATAGTCCTATGGGTGTTAATAGTTACTAAAAGATACTAGCAATGTAAACAAAGTAAAATTCATGATTAAAAATGGGGGGTTGATTTGGAACAAGGATTGATCAATGTATATTCAAGTTAACAAACTAAAGACCACAAATGTGATTGAAAATTCAAGATGAGCAAAACCTCAAGAATATCACCATTGAACCTTTTGAGTACCTAATGAGTGTGTTAATTAAAATCACCTAGTAAGTCAATTGGGCATCCCTATTTCTAGGAAGATGCCCTAGACATAGCCAACTCTCTACTCACCCTTATTTCTAAGATAGAAAAAAGATAGCAAACTTTATCCATTATTGTCCGCTATTGGTTTGTCACCCATATCCCTCTTTCAAGGATGATATGGGTTCTAAAAGTTCACCCGCATCCCTCTTTCAAGGATGATGTGATCTTTCAATAACTTGGGGCTTTTAACCACAAATCTATCTTGGGTATTTGGGGTTTTCACCCATAAACCCTAACTAATTCAAACAAGCAATAGTGAAACCCATTATCAACAAACTAGAATCTCCATAAATACATCACAACCCACGCATAATTGTACCTTAGTTCAACAAAATCCCATGTCGACAAATTTTTGCTACTCATGGAGTTAAGAAGAAGAAATATACCAAAAGTTTTATTCAAAGCATCCCTGGAAATGGAAAATTATAAGGTTCTTCAATTTAGCTTTAATTTCACCAACTCCAAATTGGAAAATTCAAACACAAAAGTTTCCCCAATTAGTAGGGTTTCAAATTCTCCAAAAATTCAATTGTTCAAAGTGTAAGATCCAAATGGGAAAGGGTTTTATCAATATAAAGGATTTGGGTTCGGTTGGACAAAATGACAGAATTGCTCCTAAGCATAAACCTGCTTAGCCGCGATCATGATTACTGTGATCGCGGTCATATCCTTATGATCATGGAAGATGACCAATGTTGACTGGCCTCGATCGTGGGCCTCAGACGGCGATTGTGGTAACTAAGCCTGAATACATGTAGGGTCTCCAACTGTACACTTTTATTCTTCTTTTGATTACTTTTCAGCTCTGATCCACATCTTTTTGTATCATCACCTGTGTACCTACAAAATATGGAAGTTAATGCATTAAACTTACAAACTTGTCTCATTCATACCTTCAAATTTTAGTAATATGCATGAATTTTGGATGTAACTAAGTGGTAAATTCACCACTCATCACCTTGCGGGGTCATGAACTCCCCCATGTGAATGGTTAATTGATATGGCATGACAGTGTTAGGTTACAAGTGAAGTTTATATGACGATACCAATAGGGTGCCTTAATAAATTGATTTAATGAAATAAATTGTTTTAATGAATGGGAATTTGTGAAAGATATTTTAATTGGGCTTAAAGGGGGTTGTGTAGCTGCTCTGTGAAAGTGGAGATCCCATGGGACATCTACTAGAAACCATATTTTTTGGCGTGGTGGTCGAAATGACTGAGTAACTTGCGTCTCTCTTATTAAATGACTGGTTGGTTTGAGTCCCTCATGTTAAATAACTGGGTGCTTAAGTCACCCTTGATTTATGGTCAGGAGGTTCTAATCCCCTATAGTACATATATAAATATTATTATTCTCTAGTATGTTGCATATATTGGGGGCCCTTTCAATTGGGGGGAGCTGAGCCCGTATAGCTCGTAAGTGCCTTTTTATGATGGTCGACCAACACAATCCAGGATAATGTTCTAAAGTTCATACTAAGCATTGTTTCCTATCCTAGCATTATATATATATATATGTATATATATACATGTGTGTATAAATATATATACATGTGTGTATATATATACACGTGTATATATATATACACATGTGTATATATATATATATATATATATGTCTATATGTATATGCATATGACTATGTGCATTGGTTTTGAATGATTTTGAGATGTTGATCATGGTACTATTTTATTCCCTTATCCCTAAGTTACATGCTAGTGCTCAACCTGCTAACCATCTCCAGACATTGTATCTACATTTAATGGTTCTTTGATTGTTTGAGAGTCAGCTAGAAGTGGTGAGCCTCCTTCCTCCAAATGGCCCATTACTTCATGGTCTCATTTTTTTCATAGACTATTTCTTTGGTTACCTTTTTGGCTATTGTTGGGACATATCCCAACTTAGATTGGCTTTGTTCTGTCTAGAGGCTTTGTGGATTACTGTGGATTGGGAGTTGATATTATGATTTTTTAGCAAATTCTTATCATTTTTTGTTCATGTTTGGAATTCATCCACTAATGGTTGTATTGTGCTCTATGTGACTCGGCAAAGGGAATGGTATTTGTCCATGGCAGACTTTAGATACTCGTCATGGGCAGGACCTATTTCAAGTTATGATAAGTTGTCATCAAAGCCAAGGTTGATGGTCAATTGGGTGCCTACAAATCCATATTAAGTAGAGTCTCTTTTATCGGTGTGTAGCATTCCACACTTATAAGGGATAGGCTACGAGGCACTAAGGAATATTTTCCCTTTTTGTGATCTAATTTTGATTTATAGGGTCTAAGGTCTTGAAACTCGTCTAATTTCATTTGTTCTCATTTCACATTATGTCTCACCGAAGATCTGATGCTCGTGGAACCTCTACTATCCCACCTAAGGACAATGTGGATAAAACTCATTCCACTTATGGAGTACAGACCTGGTCTAGGGTCTCAGTTCCTGATTGTACTGTCCCTTGTGGAGTTCCACCATTCTTTATGTGTCCTCTTCCAATATCTCAGGTGGATGATAATAATGACCCACTGCCTTAATGAGATATTTCCAATGTCAAGTTTCATCTGTCTATTTATCTTCTGACTCAATTGGTGATTTCTCAGTCTCATCGGCCTTAACGTGTTAGTTCTATTGGTCCATCTTTTGAGACCACTAAAGTTGGCCTGTTTATGAGGCGGAATCCCCTGACCTTTAATGGATATAAGGTTAATAGGGATCTGTAAGAGTTTGTTAATAAGATAGAAAAGATATTTAAGATGATGCATTCTTCTAACTCTGAGGGTATAGAGGTTATTGCATATCAGTTGAAGGATATGGAATATCAGTGAAATAAAGAGTGGGAACAACTGAGAGGAGATGATGCTGAACCAACAATATGTGATAACTTCTCTATTACTTTTCTAGATCGCTTCTTTCCTCAAGAATTAAGAAAGACGAAAGCCAAGGATTTTTTGAATCTAAAATAGGGAAAGATGAGTGTGAAGAAGTTAACCCTGAAATTTAATAAGTTATCTTGCTATGATCGTAAGCTACTATTTAGTATGTGGGCTAGGATAAGGATTTTTTCTCCGATCTTGTCTTAGGACTTGGTGTTAGAGTACAAGGTTGTGATGCTGAATAATTACAAGAATATCTCTAGGATGGTGGTGTATATGAAACAAGTGGAGGATTAGAAGAAAAAGGAAGCTGAAATAGGAAAAAGGCAGACTAAGAAATTTAATTATTTTGAGCAGGGTGGAGGCCAGCAGAATAGTGGTAGAGATGGCAGGCAGTGGTCAAAGAAGAAGTGTAGAAACTCTAGTTCTTATTCTATGACTAGTGCTCCATATCCAAAGTCATCTAGTTATCATCGCTTTCAGACTGATAATGGGTTCACGGCATAATATGCCCAATCTCAGTCCAGTCGAGCTTAGCTCACTTTTTTGTATCTCCTTTCCAAATTTTATGGGCAGGTGCATCATGGAGTGTGTGATAATGGGAAGAATTAGTGTTTTAGGTATGGTCATCTTGGTCACATATAGTGGGATGGTTCCCTTCAAATGTGTATAGACTATCGGTAGTTGAATAAGGTGATGGTGATGAATAAGTATCCTCTTTGTAGAATTGATGACCTATTTGACCAGCTTTAGGGTGCTAAGTAATTTTCTAAGAATAATCTTCGGTTAGGGTATCATCAAATGAAGATTAGGGAGGTTGATATCCCTAAGACTGCTTTTTGTACTCGATATGGCTACTATGAGTTCCTGGTCATGTCTTTTCGATCAATAATCCCCAGCAGTATTTATGGATATTATGAACTGGGTATT
>NW_025885263.1:0-49842 GCF_002878395.1 Capsicum annuum
GAGTCCTCTACACTTAGCATGCATTCTTTTGAAAATTTAACCTAATGTTAAGACATTGTTTTACTTATGCATTCACCCCCATATACTCAGTACATTTCTGAAGCAATGATCCATATATACATCTATGTGCTACATTGTCTCATAGTATAGGTTCAGGTGCTCAGTTTCTATAGCGTGAGTGATTTCTAGCATCCTCATCTATATCCCGATAGTTGGTGAGTCCTCATAGTTTAGGGACCCAGTCATTCATATTTTCTAGTTTATTAAAGTAGTTGATTCAGTATTTTTCAGTTAGTTTGATTCAACTGGGGGCTTGTCCCAGTGGCTCTCTAGTTAGTAGTAGTAGAGGCTTGTTAGAGTACTAGACATAGTTCAGATTTTCACTATTTCTTTACCAGACTTTGAGTCTAATATTTTTAGATATTATGTTTAGATGATTTCAGCTTAGCTCAGACAGAATTCCACATTATTAATATGTTCATATTTTTTTATTTATAAGCATCTAGATTTAGTAGAAGGCTTATAGGATTAGCTTGAGTTGACAGATGTTTCAGGATGTATATTTAGCTAGGTTCTTTCCACGTGAAATGAGAGAAGCTAAGGTAGAGAAGTTTTTGAACCTAAGGAAGGGCTCAATGATAGTGAAGATATACTTCCTTGAGTTAAAACAGTTGTCTAAGTATGCCCCTGATACGATGGCTGACCCAGGGTAAGTATGAGTAAATTTATTACTGGAGTATCTGCTTTGGTATTTAAGTAGTGCAAGGACTACCATGCTTATTGGTGACATGGATATTGCTAGGTTGATGATTCATGCCTAACATATTAGGGTAGAATATTGAAGGAAAGAGAGAGGGGAAATAAGAAGACTAGAACCTCTAAGTCGTCCAGTCTCTCCTCAAGGCGCATAATCCAATACCAGTGGCGATTAATGCCAGAATTGGTTTTATGCTTTACCATCCTATCAAGAGCAGGAGAATTCACCAGATGTTATCACTGGTATGCTTCGTATCTTTCATCTTGATGTCTATATGTTATTAGACCCTGGGTCAAATTTCTCTTATTTGACCTCACTAGTTATAGTAAATTTTGACATAGGTCCTAAAAAGATCCCTAATCCCTTCTTGGTTATTACCTAGTGGGTGAGTCAGTTATTACTAAATAGATCTATAGAAAATGTCCTATCACTGTCCTTCATAAGATTATGTTAGCAAATTTAATAGAGTTAGATATGGTCGAATTTGACCTTATTCTAGGTATAGATTGGCTCCATTCCTATTATGCATCCATAGATTGTCGTAATTGGGTGGTGAAGTTTTAGTTTCCAAATGAGCTAGTCTTTGAGTGGGAGGGTAATTCAGTGTCTCCCAAGAGTCATTTCATATCCTATATTAAAGCCAGAAAGTTGATCTCAAAAGGGTGTATCGATCATCTAGTTTGAGTCAAAGTAACTAAGTCTAAGACTCTAATATTTCAGTTAGTTCGTGTTGTCAATGAGTTTTCTAATATTTTTTCCCAAAGATTTGCTAGGGGTACCTCCCGATAGGGAAATAGAATTTGGTATTGACCTTCTTCTAAATACTCAACCCATTTCTATTCCTCCATATTGTATGGCTCCAGTAGAGCTTAAAAAGTTAAAAGAGCAACTTAAATACCTATTTGATAAAGGTTTCATAAGGCCTATTATCTCTCCATGGGGTGCTCCCATCCTATTCATGTGAAAGAAAGTTGGTTCTTTACAAATATGCATTGACTATTGTTAACTAAATAAAGTCACAGTAAAAAACAAATATCCTTTTCCTAGGATTGATGAATTATTCGACTAACTCCAAGGTGCAAGTTATTTCTCCAAGATAGAACTTAGATTGGACTATCATCATCTTAGAGTAAGGGAATGTGATATTCCAAAGACAACTTTCAAAACCCGTTATGGTCATTTCGAGTTTCTGTTCATGTTCTTTGGATTGACAAACGCCCAGGAAGCCTTCATAGACTTGATGAACAGAGTGTTCAAACAGTATTTGGACATGTTTGTCATAGTCTTTATCGATGATATTCTTGTCTAATCTCATAGTGAGGATGATCATGCAGACCACCTTAAAACTATGTTGTAAACTCTTAGGGATCACCAGTTGTTTACCAAATTCAGCAAATGTGAATTTTGGCTAAGATCAGTAGCTTTACTTGGTCATATTATTTCTAGTGATGGCATTAGAGTTGATCCAAAAAGATAAAAGCAGTAAGAGACTGGCCTACACCTATCTCTCCATTAGACATCCAAAGTTTCTTGGGTTTATCTTGCTATTATAGACGTCTTATTGAAGTTTTTTCTTCTATTGCATCCCCTATGTATATATTAACTTAGAATAAAGTTAAGTTTTAGTGGTCAGATTCCCATGAGAAGAGTTTTTAGGAGTTGAAGACTCGACTCACTTATGCCCCAGTTTTAGCGCTACTTGATGGTACAGATGGATTCATTATACATTGTGATGCCTCTAGAATCGGTCTAGGTTATGTTTTGATGTAGGGAGGTAAGGTTATAGCCTATAACTCTAGACAACTTAAGCCTCATAAAAAGAACTACCCTACCCATGATCTCGAGTTAGCTGCTGTGGTTTTTGCGTTGAAAATTTGGAGGCACTATCTTTGTGGGGTACATGTTGATGTGTTTACGGATCACTAAAACTTATAATATGTGTTCACTTAGAGGGATTTCATTGTTCATCAGAGAAGGTGGTTAAAATTATAGAAGGATTATGATATGAGTGTATTGTATTATTTGAGCAAGGCCAATGTGTTGGTAGACACCCTTAGTAGGTTGGCTATGGGCAGTGTTGCTCATGTTGAGAATGGTAAGAGAGAATTAGTTTGAGAAGTTCACTGGTTAGATAGATTGTGTGTGAGGTCGGATGACTTAGCTGAAGGAAATATTTAGATTCAGAGTAGTTCAGAATCTTCTCTACTTTCTAAATTAAAAGAGAAGCAAGATAAAGATCCTAGTTTGGTCAAACTAAAAGGTCAGTTAAAGACCAAAAGGTAGATGTTTTCTCGTAAGGGGGAGATGGTGTGTTGAGATACTAGAGTATATTGTGTGTGCCATATGTTGATGATTTGAGGTAGTGGATTATGGAAGAAGTGTGGTGCGCGTTAATCCATTCATCTAGGAGCCACCAAGGTGTACCATAATTTGCGGGAAGTCTATTAATAGAGTGGTATAAAGAAAGATATTGAAAAATTTGTAGCTAGGTGTGCAACTTCTCAACAGGTTAAGGTAGAGCACCAAAGACCTGGTGGCACATTGCAGGAGTTTGGTATTCCCACTTGGAAGTGAGAAGAGGTGAATATGGATTTTGTGACTGAATTACCCCATTCGCGTCATCAGCATAATTTGATTTGGGTTATTATAGACAGATTAACCAAATCATCCCATTTCTTGCTAGTTCACACATCCTACTCAACTGAAGATTTTCCTAAGCTATTATTAGAGAGTTGGTTAGATTGCATGGAGTTCCCTTGTTTATCATCTTATATAGGGGTACTTAGTTTACCTTTCAGTTTTGGAAGGCCTTTCAGAATATTCTTGGTACCCAAGTTCATCTCAGCTCAGCGTTTCATTCATAGATAGATGGTCAGGTAGAGAGGACTATTTAGACCTTAGAGGATATGTTGAGGTCATATGTTTTTGATTTCAAAGGTAGTTGGGATAACTATTGGCCATTGATTGAGTTCGCTTACAATTATAGTTACCATTATAGTATTTAGATGGCCTCGTTTGAGGCTCTGTATGGATGGAGATGTAGATCACCAGTCGGTTTGTTCGAAGTTGGTGATTCCTCTTTGATTGGGCCAGATATGGTGTTTGATGCCATGGAGAAATTTTAGTTTATTCAAGAGAGATTAAAGGCATCTCAGAGTCATCAGAAATCTTATGCAGAGGTAAGAAGAAGAGATCTTATGTTTGAAGTAGATGATCTTGTGTACTTGAAAGTTTCACCCATGAAGGGGGTGAAAAGATTTGGCGAAAAAGGGAAGCTCAGTCCCCGATATGTTGGTCCCTACAGAATTTTTAGTCATTTGGGGAAGGTAACGTATGAGCTTGAGCTACCCGCAGACTTATCATCAGTTCAACCAGTGTTTTATGTAACCTTATTGAAGAAGTGCATGGATGATTCAGTGGTTGTAGTCCCTCTAGAAAGCACATATATTTAGAATAGTCTTTCATACGAAGAAGTTTTAGTAGAGATTCTTGATCACCAGATCCGCAGACTAAGGAACAAAGAAGTTCCCTTGGTCAAAGTTCTATGGCAAAATCAGTCCGTTGAGGGTGCTACTTGGGAAGTAGAAGTAGACATGTGTACACCTTTTCTCCACAAACTTAAAATCAGCTTGAGGTAACAATCTTAATTTTATTTTTTTCCAGTCTCAGATTCGGCCATATAGTTATCTTCATATAAATTCATGCATTCGCAGATTAGTTCAATCACTTAGTATGAGTTAGATTCAGTCATGCAATTTTGTTTCAATTGTGCATGCTAGCATATAGCCTTATCCCCTCAAAATCTTCAGTTTAACTAGTCTCATTTGAGGACGAATGTTCCTAAGAGGGAGATATTATGATACTTCATACTTTTTCCTAGCTCAGTTTAGCTCCTAGTATGTCAATAAACAAATTCAAAAATGTATAACTCTTGATACGAGTAGAATTTTCCAGCTCTAGACACACCAAACTATAGATAGTTGAATTAGTTTTCCAAAGATACTAGTTTTGCCTTAATCCAATACTCGCTTGAGAAGTTATAGCTATTTCAGTGAAAAATAGTAGAGCACCATAATAGCACCGCACCGCGGTGAGGTGCAGAATCACAATTGTCCAATTTCTAGTGAGGCACCATGATTAGCTTAAATCGCAGTGAATTCCAAACTCCCATTCATCCCTTTTCCAGTACTCACCGCGATTTACTTGTATCGCATCAAAATTCTCAATACAAAAGACACCGCATCGCGGTGGAGTGAAAAATGACACTCATCCTTTTCCAGTGACGCAACACGATTATGCCTCGTCGTGCCAGAGGCCAAAATGGCACTCGTCCCCTTTTTACTAAGCCAGCAAGATAAGCTGCGCGTTGCACCGAGTATAAAAATTGGGATTTATAGTTTTGAGTTAATTTTTCCAAATGGCAATATAGTCATTTCCCAAGTCCCCAATTAATGTAAAACACAAGATTTAACCTATTCTAAACATTATATGCTCACTTTTCATCAAATTACTCTCTAAAAAATCCTAGAACCTCAAAACTTAAACCCCAAGAAATCAAAATTCCACCATTATTTTTCCAAGATAACCCAAAATTCAAGATTTTCAATTCAAGATATTCAAGAAATCATCTTCAAAAGCACAATAAGGAATTCAAGTTCAAGCTTCTTTATCAATTTCATCATTTAAGGTATGTGGGGTTTTCAACATGGATAATTCTTTCATTCCTTTGCCCAAAATTAGTTTTAAATTTGATTTTTACATGAAATTATATAAATATCAATTTAGGGTTTATACCCACTTATTACTATTTGAAGATTATGAGATTTTGAGAGATTTAGATGTTGAATTGCATGTGTACTTTCATATTTTTATGAATATTGCAGTAATTTCTAGATTTAGAATTGAATTATTAATATTTTCATTATCAAGCATGAACTTTATGATAATTTGACATGAATTTGATGCATAGGTTGTTAAGCCCTAGTTGAACATTGATATTTCAAGAATGACAATGCTTTAAGCATCCTCTAATTAGTTATTTTTCAGATTTTTTTTATAAAGATTTGATCTTTGATCCTCAGTTAAGATATGAAATCCACTTTATAATTTTATTACACTTTATAGAAAATAGATTAGCTTTGCTTATAGTTTGAAATAGATAGATGCATAATTGGTTTTCATTATAAGCCCTTATGCTAGTTTTAAAATGTGGATTCCCAACAAAATAAGCGTACAGATTAAAGAGAGTAGTATTTAACACCGAGTTGGGTATGTTCTCATTCCCTAGAACTATGAGTCAACATATGTTACAATTTTCAAATTATTCACATTTCTATATGGATGATAGTTACAGATGTGATCACTTAGATTAGGTTATACTTCTTGGTAAGAGTATGACACCTCTCCCCAACATGAGGTTTTCCCATATAGGAGCTATACATTGGACACTATAATAGCTCACATAGTGTATGTCGGTTAGAAGAACCTCCCTACAGCCTAATAGAAAAGACTACAGAAAAGAATAATATAACATCTTTTAGAAACTAAGTGTAAAGGCTCACAGTTTTATTTAGATATTGCTTTATATAAGACATTGACTATAATATTTTAGCTTTCAATTTATAGATATAAAAGTGTGATTCCTTTCTACCCTTAAGGCCTAGTGATTCTATCCTAGCCTATGTTTTAGAGGCCTATATTCCATGTTACAGAATGATTGCCATATTAAGATTCCTTGCTTAGATATATCCTATTTAGATCAAGCCCAATATCCTTAGGTCCCTAATAATATTAGAACTTCTTAGAAAGAGTGTTGAATAAATACTCCAGTTGAGTGTAAGATTTCAGTATAATACAGTCTGTATAACCAACAATTTAGTTTAGCAGTCAGATAGACAAGGTCCTATGATTTCCCGTGTTTCCATCTAGTCTTACTATTTGGAGTTTCATGAATATGGCCATTCTAGGAGGTAAAATATTCACATCCCTGCAAATTATGAATTCAACTCAGTTCATGCATCAGTTTTGGATCCGAGATATTCAGTTATGACTTAATTCGTAGGTGTCCCATGCATTATCTTAATCTTTCCTTAGTATTTCAGCTAAGTCAGTATCATTAGGGGGATGAATGATCCTAAGGGCGAGATATTATAATACCCCGAGTTTTCATGTTCTAAACATCTCAACTTTTCTTCACAAAACCTGATCCACCCTGAGGTAGTGGTTTCTCATAAGTTGACTCTCTCATTTCTATCTCAGCCTTATAACAATTCTCATGTCATTGCATGTATTCACAAAATCAGTTCAGTTCATGTATCATGCTCAAACTCAGTTATGCACTTATATTACAAGTCATGCATGTTCAATATATGATCTCAGTTACCTTAGTATAGTACTCTATGTCTAACCAATATCATTCGAGGATGAATGTTCCCAATGCAGAGATATAATAATACCCATACTAATCTTAGCTCTATTCAGCTCTTAATTACATACTTAAGGGGCTTAAGTCTTGAAATTTTCACTAAGTGTTGGGGACTTAGCCATTTTCAAGACCCCTAAACTTCGAGGATTTTCATTTTGGTCTTACCCACCCAAGATGTTAGTTTTTTAGTAAATTCATGTTTAGGGATGTAAAAAGTATGTCTTAGAGGAGTTTTGGATTTTTCTGACATGGTTTGGGGCATGTTTGGGTCACGAAACTAGTGGGTCACTGCGATAGGCCCTTGATGCAGCATTAGTCCCAATCGCATACTGACGACATCATGGTGTAGGCACTGTGTCTAGTTCTGGATTTATAATTAAATACATATGTCATGATCTTTATCCTAGTGTGTTAAGTGCTTATGAGGTGAAAAATATTCATAGGAATCACTTAGAACAAAGTTGAGCTAAGAGCCTTTGATTCGGTCAAATTTAGGTATTCGATTCTACAAGGGTCAACTTTGAACATGTATAACATTTTACATATATGGAATTTATTGGTTCAAGGCCCACCAAATTATAGATAATTGAATTAGTTTTCCAGCTTTACCAATTTCACCTTAATTCGATACCCTAGCGGAAAGTTATGATCATTTTTGTCAGAACCAGTATGCTACCCTGATAAGACCGCATCGCAGTGATGTAGTTGCATCTAGTTTTTTCAATTTAAATAATTGAGGGGTAGTTAGGTCTTTTCCCTTCTCAATGCATTTGTCCATTACACGACTTGGGCATTAGTTAGGGCATAATTTTACCCTTCTTATCTAATATTCCTCTTAAGAAAATCATTTCCTTCACTAAGAACAATAATTTAATTCCTGTATCCCAAAGAAATCAAGAATTCAAGTTCCACAAGTTCAAGAACCTTTAAGAAAGCCTCAAAATTGGTATTTCTCTTTCAAGTTAAAGGTATAAGGTATGTAGGTTATTCTTTCATGGGTTTCTTTCACCCATGGAGCCTTAAAACTCTTTTCTTTCAATTAAAGAGTGAATTTTCTATCATTATGATATTTTATATGTTCAAGAAAGATTGAATTTCATCTTTTCTCGATAATTTTAGTTCAATTCAGACCATGTATGATCCCATGTAAGATTTGGAATTCCTCATGATATGATTTAAGTTTTTCATGTATTATTCAAGTGAATTCCATGATAGATCCTAAACTCATACTTTTTAGCAACATTCTAATGTTTTAAATTCATGTTTTCCCCATGTTTTATGAATTGCCCATGTTTTCATGCATTTATGCTTAGTTATCTCATGTTTTTCAGTAAGTCCTTATCTCATATGCACAGTACCCCACAGTTTAAGTCCAGTTATTCAGACTAAGTACAATTTAGTTTTACCTGATCAGTATACATATATCTGCTACTCAACATACCGATGTTAGTTATCCCTTAAATTTTAATTGTCTGGTCACACACATATCTGTCATTCAGTTAATCAGATCTACTTAGTATATGTTATGTTGGTTTTATATGTTTATTTGTTCGTGTTCAGTATATTTGTATATTAAGATCCTTGAGTTAAGTTAGTTTACACCACATAGTTTTAGACCCAGTTTTAATAAGTCATCCTCAGTACAACTTTTACAAAATATTCAACCTTACAAGAGAATTGCTTATAGCATTTATTTTCCTACCGCCCCTAGCTTACAGAATTGCTTTCAGCTCATGATTTTTAAATTTTCTATGATTTATAGTTTCTAGAGGTAATGATGTTTCAAATGTATATTTCAAAAAATAACTTATATCCTCAGTTTTATAGTGTGTTTAAAATATTTCCATGATTTAGTACAGTCTCCATTTAATCAGTACATTCTAATGTACTGACCACATATATTCATTTGTGGCTATATCCTTCATAATGTAGGTACCATATGTTTCTCTTACACCAGGGTCAGGCAGTTTGTAGCTTTTATCAAACAGGTGATAAGTTCTCCTATTTTGATAACTCCAGATAGTTGTAGATCATGTACTATATTTTTAATTTTCCATATGTATTGATTAATGGTAGTTTGAGGCATGTCCTAGATATCTATAGTCAGCATAGTAGAGGATTCATAGCTATCAATCAGAGTCAATCATGTAATTTGAGTTTTGTTCTTCAGTTTTATCATGATGTAAACTGTATCGACATTAACTTTATTCAAACTTTTCATGATTATGCTTATTCTCAACAAAATAAGTTTTGTAATATATTCTAAATTAGTTGCTTAAGTATGTTGCGAGTTCTTGGATTAGCTTGGGATCACTTGTAGTTCCAAGCACCGTGTTATGACTAGCAGTAGTCGCAGGTCATGAAAAATTTGGTATCAGAGCCTTTAGTTTAAGTATCCTAGGGTGTTAATGAAGCCATGCCTAATAGATTCTTATAGAACTGTATAGATACATCTGCACTTTTCTTCGAGATGCTACAGGGCATTTAAGAAATATTTCCCTTCTTGCTTGTCTCATATCATGTAGTAGAAGTGTTCTCGAAGGAACTTATGCAGATTCTAATGTTTATCCTTTTATTTCATCTCTGCATTATTCTTAAGGCAACAGAGATATCCAGCTTAAATTCTTATAGATAGAGTTTTCTCAAACAGTCCCCACAAATAGTTATGGGATTACATAGTAGGCTTGAAAGTATCCCATCAGTGCCCTTATGTTCTAAACTTTGAAAGTGTTTATTTTTGTTCCTGAAAAATTGTGCATTGAGCCGAAGTCAAATGTGGTTTTAAATCCCTTCTCAGAATTCTATAATAGCATATGACCTAGAGTTATAAGCATAAATCTAAAAGTTTAGCAGCAATAAAATGGGATAGTTTTTATCTGGATTTAACAGATTATGTATTCATGGAGCTAGTTGTATGAAGGGTGAATCAGTAGGCTTGAAATAGTGTATACAAGAATTAAGTTTATTGATTTAAAATTATATGTTGTTGATATTGGGTATGTTTGTGCAATTGTAATTCTCATGGTTTAGATGTGATGTTAGTAGGCTATGAAGGAAGTTTGTATAGTTTATTGAAGGTTTGGGGATATCCATGTTAAGAGTTAATATCTAAGTTTGAATCTTTGAAGATTGAGCTAATAGAAAGAAGAGTTGAAGCTCTAGATTGTGTGAACTCATGATATGGTGATACTTATGAAGATTCTAAGTTAGTAAGTGTCCAAGATATTATATGATGAATATTGGGGGCATAACAAGTTAAGAGTTGTATCCTAGAAGGAAATAATAGCAGCATGTTTTACACTTTTAGGTGTAGTCTTTCAGGTTAAGTTTATTATTTATGTGTATTCTTATATCTTAGACTCTAGAGTAAAGTGATTGTTATTCAATTTAGAGATTTTAAAGGGGTCCACAGACTTAGAATAATGGCATAAAACTAAAGGAGTGATGATAGAACAAGTAACCAAGTTAGGATCTCAGATTTTAGTAATTATGCCAGTATGTTGTAGAACATCAGTAGGGGAGGAAGATGCCCGACCTATTCTTATCTCAATGAAAATTATTTTACTTCAGGACTCACGATATATACTCATGCCTTACATGTCAGATCCATAATCATAACTCATATTAATGCACTTTCCATGGAATTATGTACGCTTCCAGTTCCTAGTACGAGAAGTTTTAGTTTACTCAGCAGTATGAATCATGTTCTAGGAATTTATGAACTCTAAACTTAGGTCATGCATCTCATGAGTCATGTACTTATGCTTTATGGTATGCTCAGTTCCCATAGCTCATGGTGCACTCTTAATGACTAGTGGAATTTAGATTATGTCATGTGTCTCCTCAATTTTGATCTCTTTAGTGAATTTATGCTTTTATGGGCATTTGTTTAGAAGTTCATATATTATTATGAAGTTAGGCTTGAATGTCATATTGGTGTATAAGTAGATTAATGCATTGTGCATTAGTGAATTCCTTGTAAGAGGTTGAATATAGTTGTTGAAGTAGTACTAAGAATTATTCATGACATAAAAGTTGTGAAAATGCATGGGGAACTGAATTCATGGTTCAGATTAGTGTTATGGTGTGATGTGTTGTACCTTATGATTTTGAGACAGGCTTGATCATGGTGAGAAAATTTAGTTTAGTTCAGACTTAAGTAATGGAGTTATCAATGCCCATGTTAGAATTATAAGTGGAATCAAATGAGCCTAGTGTTTGAGAGGAAAAGGATAGTTGAGGGAGTGCTTGAGAAGTTTGGCTAAGCTTAAAAGTTAGTAGTTGAATTGACTAAGGCCTAGTGATTCTATCCTGCCTTATGTTTTATAGGCCTATATTCCATGTTACAGAATTATAGCCATATTAAGATTCCTTACTCAGTATCCCACTTAGATCATGTCCAAGATTCTTTGCTCCCTAATGTTATTTGAACTTCTTAGAAAGATTGTTGAAGAAATACTCTAATTGAGTGTAAGATATCAGTATAATTCAGTCCATATAACTAACAATTCAATCTAGTAGTCAGATAGACAAGTTCTAATGATTTTCCATTTTTCCATCTAGTCTTACTATCTAGAGTTTCATGAATTTGGCCATTCTAGAAGGTAAAATATTCACATCCATGCAAATTATGAATTTAGCTTAGTTCATGCATCAGTTTAGAATCTGAGATATTCAGTTATGACTTAATTCGTAGGTGTCCCGTGCATTATCTTAATCTTTCCTTAGTATTTTAGCTAAGTCAGTATCATTCGGGGGATGAATGATCCCAAGGGGGAGAAATTATAATACCCCAAGTTTTCATAGCCTAAACATCTTAACTTTTCTTCACAAAACTAGAACCACCCTGAGGTGATGGTTACTCATAAGTTGACTCTCTCATTTCTATCTCATCCTTATAACAATTCTCATATCATTGCATGTATTCACAAAATCAGTTCAGTTCCTATATCATTCTTAGACTCAGTTATACACTTATGTTCAAAGTCATACATGTTTAGTGTATGATCTTAGTTACCTTAGTATAGTACTCTCAGTCTAACCAATCTCATTTGAGGATGAATGTTCCCAAGGGGGAGATATTATAATACCCCATACTAATCTTAGCTTGATTTAGCGTTTAGTTACATTCTTAAGGGGTTTAAGGCTTGAAATTTTCACTAAGTCTTGGGGACTTATCCATTTTCAAGACCCTTAAACTTAGTGGATTTTCATTTTGGTCTTCCCAACCCCAAGATGTTAGTTTTTGAGTAAATTCATGTTTAGGGATGTAAGAAGTGTGTCTCAGAGGATTTTCAAATTGTCCGACATGGTTTAGGACATGTTTGGGTCATGGAACAAGTGGGTCACCACGATAGGCCCGTGACGCGTCATTAGTCTTGATCACCTAATAACGACATCACAGTAAATGTGTTGTATCTAGTTATTATTTTTTAATAAAATACACGTGTCATGATCTTTATCCTAGTGTGTTAAGTGCTTATGAGGTGAAAAATGTTCATAGGAATCACTAAGAACAAAGTTGAGCTAAGAGACTTTGATTCAGTCAAATTTTGGTATTCGATTCTACAAGGGTCAACTTTTAATGTGTATAACTTTTTAAATATGTGAATTTTTTTTTGGCTTAAGACCTACCAAATTGTAGATACTTAAATTATTTTTCCAGCGATACCAATTTTGCCTTAATTCGATACCTGAGCGGAGAGTTATGATCATTTTCATCAGAACCAGTAAGCTGCCGTGATAAGACCACGATGCGGTGACGTAGTTGCATCCAGTTTTTTAGATTTAAATAATTGAGGGGCAATTGGGTCTTTTTACCCTCAACCCATTTGTCCATAACATGACTTGGGCATCAGTTAGGGCATAGTATTTCCCTTCTTCTCTAATTTTCCTCTCAAGAAAATCATTCCCTTACCTTAGAAAAAGAATTTAATTCCTATATCCACAAGAAATCAAGAATTCAAGTTCCCCAAGTTCAAGAACCTTCAATAAAGCATCAGGATTGGTGTTTCTCTTTCAAGTTAAAGGTGTTAGGTATGTAAGATTAGTGTTCCCCATGTTTGATGAAATGCCTATTTCTTGAGTTGAGCCATGATTCAATACTAAAATTTAAGTTTAAATGTCATGTTTTAATGATCATTCAGTGCTTGAGGGTTATGAACACTCGATACCTATGTGTTTTTACATAATTTCTTTTTTCAAGTAGTGAGTTTGTCAGACCATGATTTTTAATATCATATTCAGAACACTATGCTCATGATGAGCAGTATCAGTTTATATGTTAATAATTACCTCAGAATCCATATGCACTATTATTTTCACAATACCATGGCCTGAGCTTATCAGTTATTAGTTATCAACATATTCACTAGTTAGAATTTCAGTTTCTTTCAGTTAGGAGTAGGATTTAGCACTGAGCGAACCCAGGAATAGGGGCCCACCTGCCAGTAGAGGGTGTGACCTTTAGTAGCAGTCCCTAAGTTCAAGAACTATATAGCCAGTATAGGCCTGAGATGTCTTTCTGCCAGTTGAGAATTGACATATATCTCATGAGAGCACCTGCTAGTAGAGGGTGACTCTTTAGTTCTTCGGGACATCAATTTGGTGATCACTATAGTTCTGGTTCTATTATAATGGAAAGGATAGAACAACGCTCCTCTACATGGGTCAAACGTTAGACTCTATGATAGATCACATAGTTTATGTCTATTACATGATATCACCCACAGTCTCAATTCAGTATTCAATGTAGTTTCTATTCAGGTTTGCTTGACCAAGTGTACAAATTCTCAGTTATTCAGTTATCAGATTTTAGTCTTTAAGTTTACAGATTATTTTAGAAATATGCTTATGCTTTGTTTTGCATACTCAGAAATTATAGTTTTCATGCATTCATGCGCAATTATCTCATGTTGTTCAGTTATTCCTTATCTCATATGCACAGTACCCATAATTTTAGTCCAGTTATTCAGACTAAGTACAATTCAATTTTATATGATCAGTATTCATATATCTGCTACTTAACATACTGATGTTAGTTATCTCTTAAATTTCAGTTGTCCGGTCACACAAACATCTGTCATTTAGTCAATTAGATCTACATAGTACATATTTTGTTGGTTTTATATGTTTATTCGTTCATGCTCAGTATATTTGTATATTCAGATCCTTGAGTTAAGTCTGTTTGCACCACATAGTTTCAAACCCAGTATTAATAAGTCATCCTCAATACAACTTTTACAAAATATTTAGCCTCACAAGAGAATTGCTTATAGCATTTATGTTTCGACCAACCCTAGCTTACATAATTTTTTTCATCCCATGATTTATAAATTTGTATGATTTATAGTTTTCACGTATAGTGATATTTCAAATGTATATTTTAGCAAATAACTTATATCCTAGTTTTATAGCATGTTTGAAATATTTCCATGATTTAGTGCATGTCTCTATATACCCAGTACATTCCAACGTACTGACCACATATATGCATTTTTGGCTAATCTTTTATAATATAGGTACCATATATAGCTCTTATACCAGGGTCAGACAGTTTGTAGCTTTCATCCAACAGATGATAAGTTTTCCTATTTCAAGAACTCCAGACAGTTGTAGATCATGTATTGTATTTTTGATTTTCTATATTTATTGATTAGTGGTATTTGGAGGCATGTCCCAGCTATCTATAATAAGTATTGTATAGGCTTTATAGATTTCATTCAGAGTTAGCCATGTAATTTGAGTTTCTTTCTTAAATTTTATCATGATGTAAACTATATCAACATTAACTTTATTCAGACTTTTTCATGATTATGCTTCCTCTCAGCAAATTAAGATTTGTAATATATTCTAAATCATTTTCTCAAATATCAAGCCAGTTCATAGGTTAGCTTGGGATCACTTATGGTTTCAAGCACCGTGTTACGGCTACGGGATAGTCTCGGGTCATGACATTACTAGTAGTAGGTTTAGACTCATATGTTGGACAGTGTATACTCTATTGGATTCTTCCATGCTTATGAGTTAGGAGGCCTAGTCATACCACACCATATGAGTCGGTTGAGTCGTGAAGACTGATGACCAATTTTTGAGAAGTTTAGTTAAAGGGCCTTTTGATCTTTTCCCCTTTTTAAATCCTAACCCATGACCTATATTCCCAAAGAAGCATTATTTTCCTTCCCTTTTCAATACATTAACAACATCATCTCTTCTCCTATCCCCAAGAACATCAAGATTAGCGTTCCTCTCACCAAGTCACCACTAAAATCCCAAAGTTCAAACTCTCTTCACAATTCAAGAAATTCTAGGTATGTGGGGCGTATGAACAAGGTTATTCTTTCATCCTTGTGCCTAAAAAGTATGATTTTTAAGATTTGATTACTTGTTTTGAATTAGGGTTTATACCCAAATAACCATATTCTTGAAGTATGATACTATCATGTGATTGAAAGCTTTAAGTTCATCAAGGTTTATATATTTTCATGTTTTAACTTATAAGGTTCATATTATGATTTGAATTTCATTATCTTGACTGGAATATTGTTGAAAGATTTCAAGATAATTATCTAGCATGGTGTTTTTGTTATGAATTTCTTTGAACAAAAGAATAAATTACAAGTCCTAAGTACAAGTGTTGAGTTTACAATAAGTTGATGCTCTTAAGCTCCATTGATATATTCTATAACATAATTTAAAGAAAATTTTGATCTTCTAATCTAAAGATAAGACATGAAATCCACAAACTGTTCATCTTGATTAGGACTTAAAGTACAGAGAAGCATAACTGGTTTTCATTCTATAGAACCTTATGCTATTGTAAGGTGGATTTCTTAATATATGAGCATATAAGTATTCTGGGAGTAGTATTTAGCACTGAAAAAGGAATGCAGATGATCATGTCCTAAATTCCTAAAAACTATGAGCCACTGTAGGTTAAGCTTTTTCCAATATGAATGAAGTTTAGTAATCACTTAAAAGAAGGTTCTATTCTGATGGAAGGGGTAGAATAGCTCTCCCCAACGTGAGTAAGATGTTGGACTCCATGGTAGCTCACATGGTTTATGTAGGTTAGAAGAATCTCCCATAAGATAGACTAAAAATAAAGATTTTAGAATCTAAGTGTTATGGCTCACTAAACTTATTCATATGCTTTGATATCTATGTTTTATGATCTTGCATTTGTTATTTATAGTCCAAGATGAGTCATTCAGACAACATGTATCATTTGGAAGTGAACGTACTGAATCAGTCCTATTTTTTTAACTATGCATTCACCCACACATACTTAGTACATTCCAGAGGTACTAACTCACATATATATCTATGTTCTACATTATATTATAATGTAGGTTCGGGTGCTCGTTGCCTGCAGCATGATTTTCTACAGGCATCATCTCATATATCCTAAATTTTAGTGAGTCCTCATAGTCTGAAAACCCAGCTTATTAGACTTCCTTTCAATTATGCAAGTACTTTAGTTATTGGAATTTTTATTTATGTTTGGGTTAGATGGGGTCTATCCTAGTGGCTCTCTAGTCAGTAGTAGAGGCTTGTTAGACTCTATATGTTTTAAGATTAACAAGTTTGTTAAAAGTTCACAAGTTAAAGACTTTCATTAAGATATGACATCACTTACTTTCAGTTTTTATATAAGTTAGTCCACTTTTCTTGTGAGTTTAAAGTTAAACAGATATCGTGGGTTAGCTTAGAGTTATTCGTAGCCTTGAGCATTGTGTGACATCCAGGGGTACCTTTGGGGCATTACATACATAAACCACTATGTGGGTATTACTAGAAGCAAATGCAAAGAGAGATAATGAGGCTGCCCATCATGCAGTTCTAGAGGAAAAGTAGAGACAGGAAGCTAATCATCGAGCAGAACTCGAAAGAGTTAGAAGAGAAAAAGCTCCCATGCTCCTAACTTATAAGTATTTGCAAGGATATAATGATCCAGGGGATGACTTAGGTATGTTGATCCCATAGAGATAGTAGCTATCATTGCTCTGGAGTTTCCCCAGGGGACGAAGTTTGGTATCACAAGTGTTATGATTCAGTTACTAAATTTAAAAGTGTGTTGCAGGTTTACCTACTGATGATGCAAACAAGCACATCATTAATTTTGTTGGAATTTACACTTCATATTATATACTTGGGGTGAGTTAGGAAGCTTTGAGACTCAAGTTCTTCCCATTCTCTCTAACTAGTAAAGCCATATTATGGTTAGGGCAATTACCTCATAGGTCCATTTCTACTTGTAATGAGTTATAAAAGCAATCTTTAGACCGGTTCTTCCCTCCTTCTAGAATATTACAATTGAAGGATGAGATCTATAAGTTCAGGTAGTTGCATTCTGAAAAATATATGAGGTATGGTTTTGCTACAAGAAGAAGCTGATGATGGTGCCTAATCATAGAATTTTGGGGAGAAATTTTCTATAAATTTTCTATCATTCCCTAGATACCAATTCTAAAGCTGTTGAGAACAATATTACCATGTAGCTTTCATGATCTTGAATTAGGAAGTAGCATCGAAAATCCTGTATCAAATCTTTCTTATCAATGAGGGTGGCATACTTGAGAGGTATAAAAAGGTGCCGACACTTATGTGATTGGTGCTTCTATCAAGTAGAGAATTATATATGATATCATGAATCAAGAAGTTTCTTAGCTAAGGATAGAGATTAGGTTACTAACTAAATAATTTACGACTATGAATTCCAAAAAGGCAAATTTAGTAGGCGCACATGGTAAAGCAACTAAGTTGTATAATTTTGATATTGAAGAAGAGGAAAAGTACCTAGATAGAGAGTTGGCAGGTTTCCAAGTCAAGGGCCAAGTGTCTACTCAAGACACCTAGAACTGGAGGCAAGGAAACTAAGGTCGAAACTATTATAAGGATAAATATAGGTATTAGAGCAGAAAGAGATATAATGACTAGAGGCATAAGGATGATTCTAAGGAAAAGAGTGATGTGTATTTTTCACCAGGGAATCGTGAAACTGAGTCAAGGATAGAGGCATTGCTCAGTAAGTTGGTAAGGGGGTCAAAAATCAATAAAATTTCCTTAACAAGATTAAGGTAGACATTTTAGGTTTTAGCCAAAAAGTGGAATTGCATGTTACTGCGATCAAGTAACTTGAGCAGGAATTTGGTCAAATGTTGGCAACCTTGAATCAACATCAACTGAGCACTCTCTTAAGTAATACTATGCAAAGTTTGAAGAATGACAGTCACTAGTTTGCTATAACCACTCAGAATAGTAAGGCCACTATTGATTCTCCCATTCTCATGGTTGATGAGCCAAGGGATGATGTTTGTTGACATTGATGAGGCACCCAAACCAAAATTTGAGAAGTTGGTGACTAGTAGTGAATCATAAGAAAATATCATCAGGTATGATAAGCGAGTTGAGAAGGATAATAGAAATGGGAAGAAAGTAAGCTTATAGTGAAAGCCATTCCACGAACTCCCCCATATTTTTTCTCAAATTTTGAAGTAGAATAAAAATGAAGGAAAGTATAAAAAGTTTATTTCTATGCTAAAAGAGTTGAGTTTAAATTTCCCTCTTGAAGCTCTTGAGTAGATGATTGGGTATGCAAAGTTTATGAAGAATTTGGTAAAAACTAAGTGAATTGTTAGTTATGAGGTTATTGGTGGTTTGCATTATTGTAGTGTGATTGCATATCGATCACTTATGCAAAAGAAAGGTGACCCAGTGCCTTCACAATTCCTTGTATGATTGGGCCATATAGATTTGCTAGAGCTTTGTGTGACTTGGGTGAAAACATGAAATTTATGCCGCTGGAAGTGTATGAAGAATTTTGTAAAAACTAAGTGAACTATTAGTTATGAGGTTATTGGTGGTTTGTATTATTGTAGTGTGATTTCATCTCGATCACTTATGCAAAAGAAAGGTGACCCAGTGCCTTCACAATTCCTTATATGATTGGGCCATCTAGATTTGCTAGAGCTTTGTGTGACTTTGGTGAAAACATGAAATTTATGCCACTGGAAGTGTTTAAATAATTATGCTTGATACCTTCTATACCAACGACGATGCAGTTATTAATGTTAGACCAGATGGTGAGAAAATCCATAGGTATATCGTTTGATATTTTGGTAAAGGTGGACAACTTCATCTTTCTGGCTGACTTTGTTGTCTTGGATTGTGAAGTTAGTATTGATATGCCCATAATTTTGAGGAGGCTATTTATGGCTACTGGTAAAGTATTGGTAGATATGGAAAGATGTGAGCTTAAGTTCAGGCTGAATAATAAGAAAGTCACGTTTATTGTTTAGAACCATGAAGAAGCCAATTGACATGAGGGTTGTTTCGATAATAAACTGTGTTCATAACCCTATAGGCTAACCCTTTGGATACCTTGATGGAGTCTGAGTAATCAAGGTACCCACGTCATGTTGCGACGTTAAATCTGGCGCTGTTTAAGAGGCAACCTAAGGTATTTTATTATTTTTACATTTGTGATAATTCATGTTAGTGTAATTAATGTCAGATCTATGAACCTAAGGTTTCTCAGGCATGTTTCTATCTCTCTTGCTTTGTAGATACCCAATACATTAGGATAATGCATGTTAATTCGATAGGGTAGGTTACTTATAGTTATAGATGTCCTCTTGGGATTTTTGTTGCCTTGTTTCTTTTCCCCAGAGTCTGTTCTTAGTAGAGCCAACATATTTAGGTTATTTTTCCATTTGTGTCATACTTGTGTTATGTTTTGTTTATGTTTAACTAGGAGAAAAATAAGTGACCTAATGGCAATTGATATATTTTGTATATTTTGAACTGTATTGAGAAAAATAATGCCCCTCCAAAGAGTTTTTTTTAGAGCTATGCGATATGTTTATCTTTTTGACCATTGTGAATCTTGTTATGGCATTAGTATTAGGGGCATAATAATCATAGCTAGCATTTGCATGAACAGGATAGGTAGTAGTTTGTAACATAAACCTAACCCATGTATGTGTGAGATGAGTACTTTGTTCCCTTTGTGCATTTAATCCATAACTTTCCCAATTAGTCTTGTCTAGGTTGTAGGGTAGCCCATTAGGAAAGGATCATAGGCCGTTCTTAATTTAGTCCACCTTAGCTTAAATGACATTCCAAATGAGCATTGATGTCACTTGATCCTAATTTTAAGCCTACATAGACTATTTTCTTATTTTCACCTTTCACCTTCCCAGTTTAGTTATGACAAATCACATAAGTTGAGGGTGACTATCATAGGGGTGCATAGTTAGAATTGCATATGAAGAAGGGTTTGTAAAGAGAAAAGAAAGTAGGGTTGGGTATGGTAAAATGAAAAAAATATTAAATAAAAGAGAAAAATAAAAGGAAAGAAAAAGTGAAAAAGAAAAATATATGAAAGGATTAAAGAAACCACACCCAACCTGAATAAGTAATAAAAGTAAAAAGGGAGAAATAAGATGAAACACCCCAAATTTTGGCCCTGTAAAATTTCTTGAGCTCTGATCTCACTGTCTTGATTACGACTTGACCATATAAGTCATATGGTGTCTTGATAGGTCAGGTGGCCCTAGTCATAAGGTGTCTAGTGAATGGTGTTTGGGTTTCTGCCTTGGTTATGACTTGGGGGTATGAGTGGTAAGGGATGGTGATGCCTTGTTAGGATGAGCCATAACTAAATCAGTAAGTTTCTGGATTGACTCTACTCAAAGTATGAGTGGATAACAAAGAGTCGTGGGGATATATTACGAGTCATGAGGTGAAATCATAGGTTGTCTAGTGTCTAACCCATTTGAATTCTATATTATGTATAATTAGACCTTACGATTCGTAGAATCTGGTTACGAGTTGGGTTGGTGGGTCATAAGGTTGACAGTGTCTGGTGTCTTGCTCACTGTCTTGGTTATGACTCGGGGTCACGAGTCGTAAGGAGTGGTTATGAGTCAATAGTTGACTCATAGCCAAGGGCGACACTTACTTTGAATTTTAAGTTAAGGGCATTCTAGATATTTCTCACTCTAACCCCTTGGACTCGATGACTTAAAACCTTTCTTAGGATTTTATTATCCCATCA
The DNA here is from genome assembly GCF_002878395.1 of Capsicum annuum. Classification (NCBI taxonomy): domain Eukaryota; kingdom Viridiplantae; phylum Streptophyta; class Magnoliopsida; order Solanales; family Solanaceae; genus Capsicum; species Capsicum annuum. The sequence continues at coordinate 21,241 of NW_025885263.1, forward strand.
TTCCTAATAAAACACTCCCAAAATTCTCTCGCAAACTCTCTGTTTAAGCTAAGGCTAGGGTTTTAAAGAAAGTGATTATCTTGGGTTCTATGGGTGCTATCTCTTCCAAATTTCTTGGTATTTCAACCATGTTACCCTTCCCATATTGTTATTTTATTGAAAATACATGTTTTAATGTATGGGTTTCATGGTATTATTATGGTTATGAAATAATGGTTGGGGGTTCTTAATGCTTACTATTGAATAATGTTTTCCCATGGTTTAATTATGGTTTCCTATGTTTTGAATTTGGTTTTGAATATGTGGGTACGTGGGTATGGTGGTTGAACTTGAGAATGGTATTTTTCTCCAAACTTGTGACTTTTGAAGTTGTTATGAGAAAGGTGGGAATTTAAATTAGGGGTACAATGGAATCTCCAAGGTGTTTGGTTTGATTTATTACTTGAATTAATGCATTGCATAAATAGAAAAATGGTTAGTGCTAGTTTTGAAAACCTTGTGGGGTACATGGGAATCCCCCAAGTGAGTTTTAATAATAGAGTTTGCGGGGTATACAGAAATCCCCTAAGTCTTGGCTTAATGACATTGCTTGCAAGCTATAGTCGGTACGACGATACCACTTAATAATGCCTTAATAATTGACTGTTGCTATTTGTGGCTGGTTATGTGCTAAATATTTTAATTGGGCAATAATGGGGGTTGTGATAGATAGTTGTGAAGGTGTGAGTCTGAAGGATGAATACTAGAAACTCTTATTTACGAAATAAAGGATGGTCTTGATGACCATGAGCTTGTGGGGTACAAGGTAATCCCCTAAGTCTGTATGCGTATATATATCATAGAGGACGAAGAGTACAAGGAAATCCCTAGCCATCTATGGTATCTTTAATTCATGTGGCTATATGCACTGAGGCCCATTCAGGCAGTAACACTGGACATATATAGCCCGTGGGTGGAATTATGATGGTAAATCTACATAATCTAGGTTAAGGTTTTAAAATGCATGCAAAACTTTCTTCCCTATCCCAACATGGTATATATATATATGAATATATGATTTGCATACGGTTATTTGTATTGGTTTTAGATTAATGGAATTACTTTATTTTTATCCCTAAGTTACGTGCTAGATTTCACCCTGCTAACCATCTTTAAGCATTGTATCCCCATGTGATGTAGGAACCAACCATACTATCACCCCTTGCTTAGTTACTTGGTGATTTGGGAACATAGTTTGAGTTAAGACTTAAGTAGTGAGCTTCCATACTCTAGAAGACCCCATTCCATGTTATGGATTTCTTTATGTCCTTATTATTGGTTTTGTTTTGGCTATGGTCAGGGGTATGTCTCGACTGTATATTCTTTAGTTTTGATTAGAGTCTTTGTTGGACTACTGTGGGCATATGCAGTATCGATATTAGTGTTAGCATTGGTATTGGCTGGTTAATTGGTTATGGATTTTGGTTTTGATTATGGACTTGTTATTATGTCTTCAATTTAATACTATTTTATCTTGTTATATGTTAGAATTGCATCCGACATGGGGTGAAGGGTGGTCAATGGTTTGGGTATTGGTGGTGGTCTCCGATCTTGGTTGGAATTGAGATACCCAACATAGCCAGGCCCTAGTTTAGGTCGTGTCGGATTGGTATTATAGAATAAATTCATGATCGATTGGGTTTCCACAAAGTCGTGTGGAGTAGAGTCTCTTTTAAGGGTGTGTAGCATGCCACACTCATAAGGGAGAGCCTCCAAGGCATTTAGTAATGCTTCTCTTTCTTGAGTTCTATTTTTGCGCTGTAGAGTCTAAGGTCTTGGAGCTCTCTAATTCTTGTTTGTTCATCTTTCAGATCATGCCCCTGAGAAGATCTGATGTTCATAGGAACCCTTCTATCCTAATTGAGGATAATAAAAATGGAGCACATCCTACCCTAGGGGTTTAGACTAAGTCTAGGGCCACTGTCTCTGATGGTCCTAATGGAGTTCCACCGGTTCCATCTATCCCTCCTTAGAAACCTTAAGCTGACATGTCTAATGCTTAGTTTTGCTAGTCAATCTATTTGTTCTTTCGGTTGGTTGCCTTTCAGATTAAGCGTATGGGTTCTATTGAGGTTACTAGGGTCGTCTATTTTATGAGGTTGAATCCTCTTATTTTTACAAGTACAAAAGTTGAGGAGGATCCTTAGGGCTTATAGATGAAATAGAAAAGATTTTTTGGGTGAGCATGTTATCGAGGAAGAAGGTGTAGAGTTTACAGCCTACCAGTTGAAGGATGTAGCTCTTCTATGGTATGAAGGGTGGGAGCATCTTAGAGGTGTGGACATTGAGACTTCTTTGTAGGAGGACTTTTCTAGAACTTTTCTTGATTGCCTCTTTCCTCAAGAGCTGAGGGAGGCAAAGGCAGAAAAGTTTATTAACTTAAAGCATGGCAAGATATCATTCAACGAATATATACCTTGAAATGTAACCAATTATCATAGTATGCTCTGGAGTTAGTATCTATCATGAGAGGTAGAATGAGAAAGTTTGCTTCTGGGTTGTCCCGAGACTTGATTTTGGAGAGTAAGGCTTCCTTATTAAAAAAAGGCATAAATATTTTTAGACTGGTTATGTAAATGCAATAAGTAGAGAAAGAGAAGAGATAGTAGGATGAAATCGGGGAAAGGCAGAGCAAGAAATTCTGGTATTCAGATCAAGGAAGAGGTCAACAGTAGAGCAACAGGGATGGTGGTAAGTAGTCCAAAAAGAAGTGGGGCAATTCTAGGTAGTGCTCCTTATCCAAAGTCATCTAGTGATAGGGATTTTTAGGGTGGCGACAATTCTAGGGCACAGGGTTCCCAGTATCAGGCTAGTGAGGCCTAATCAACTCTATCATATTCTCCCTACAAATTTTGTGGTCGATTAATTTGGGGTTTTTGTGATGCGGGAGGACAAGTGCTTCAACTATGGTAACCCAGGGCATATAGGTTGTTTTTAGGGAAAATAGGGTTCCAGTTGCCTTTTCATCTGCTCCTGCACCAAAGGGCACATCATCTGGTTCTGGCACTGGTTGAAACCAAATCTATGCTCTCACTACCCATCAGGAGTCCGAGGCATCGTCTGATGTCATTATTGGTATGCTAAAACTCTTTTTCCTTGATATGTACTATTTACTTAACCTAGGGTCCACTTTTTCTTATGTGACCCTATTTGTGGCTGTGCATTTTGATTTTAATCCTAAGTATATTTTGGACCCTTTTTCTATTTTTACCCTGGTGGGTGACTTTATGGTTGTTAGGAGAGTCTATAAGGGTTTTTTGGTATATGTAGGTGGTAGGAAGACTTTGTAGATCAATTTGATTAAACATAGTTGATTTCAATGTCATATTAAGGATGTATTAGTTGTACTCATGCTATGCCTTTTTAGATTGTCGGACCCGTAAGGTCATTTTTAAATTCCCTAATGAGCCGGTCATTGAATGGGAAAATAGTTCTTTAGTACCTAAGCGGAGGTTCATATCATATCTCTAAGCCCAAAAGTTAATTTCCAAGGGATTTCTTTATAATTTGGTCTAGGTTAAAGATTCTAATTCAAAACCCTTACATTCTATCTCGATGGTAAATAAATTTCCTGAGGTCTTCCCTGATGACTTCCTGGTGCCGCTCTCGACAGAGAGATTGATTTCGGGATTGATCTTATTCTGGACACTCATCCTATCTCTATTCCATTATAAAAAATTGCTCTAGTTTAATTAAAGGAGATTAAGGATCAATTAAAAGATCTTATAGACAAGGTTTTATTTGTCCTAGTGCATTCCCGTGGGGTGCACTGGTGTTGTTCGTGTGTAATAAGGATGGTTCCCTTTATATGTGTATTGATTACCGATAATTAAATAAGGTGAAGGTAAAGAATAAGTACCCTCTTCCAAGGATAGGTGATTTGTTTGATCAGCAGGGTGCTAACTTTTTTTCCAAGGCCAATCTTTGATTCGGGTATCATCAGTTAAAGATTAGAGAGTTGGATATCTGTAATACTACCTTCCGTACTCGACGTGACCATCTTTTATTCCTGGTTATTTCTTGTAGGATGACTAATTCCCCGACAATATTCATGGACTTGACGAACAGGGTCTTTCATCAGTCTTTGGATTTATTTATTATTGTATTCATATATGATATTCTGGTGTACTCTAAGAGTGAGGTTGATCATGTTGATCACCTCTGCATTGTATTGTAGACCCTGAAAAAGCAGTAGTTGTATGCCAAATTTTTGAATTGTGAATTCTGGTTGAACGCTGTCACTTTTCTAGGTCATGTCATATCTAGTGAAAGGATCATGGTGGATTCACAGGAGGTTTCAGTGGTTAAGAAGTGTCCTAGACCCATGAATCCAACCGATATTCAAAGATTCTTTGGTTTAGCCAATTACTATAGGAAATTTGTGAAAAATGTCTCTTTTATAGCTTCCCTGTTGACTAAGTTGACTCAGATGAAATTAAAGTTCTTATGGTTCGATGCTTGTGAGGGTAGTTTTGAGAAGCTTAAGGATAAGCTGACTTTGGCTCTGATCTTAAATTTTCTTAAATGAACTGATGGATTTATGGTCTATTGTGATGCATCCCGCGTGGGGATTGGTTGCATTTTAATATAACATGGCAAGGTTGTAGCTTATGATTTTAGGTAGTTGAAAGTGAATGAGAAAAATTATCTGACTCATGACTTAGAACTATTAGCCATGGTGTTTGCACTGAAAATTTGGTGTCACTATTTGTATGAAGTGCGTGTGGATATCTTTTCTGATCATAAGAACTTATAATATGTGTTTACTTAGAAAGAGGTAAATCTCAGGCAAAGAAGATGGCTTGAGCTACTCAAGGATTAAGACATGAGTCTTCACTACCATCTAGGTAAAACTAACATGGTTGTTGATGCTCTTAACAGTTTATCCATGGGGAGTTCAGCATATGTTGATGGGGGTAAGCATGAATTAGTGAAATACATTCACCATTTGGCTAACTTTGGAGTTCGTATCTTGGAATTGAAAGTTGGTGTTGTGTTTATTCAAAAGGTGGCAAAGTCATCTCTTGGTGCTGAGGTAAAAGAGAAACATGTATTGGATCCTATCTTGATACAAATCAAGGAGGATATAGGTGGGCAGAAAGTAATGGACTTTGAGATTAGTGGTGATGGTATCTTGCGGTACTAAGAGAGATTGTCCATTCCCGATATAGATAGGTTGCGAGAAAGGATCTTGGTCGAGGCTCATGAGTTGCATTATGCCATTCATCCTGGTTTGAAAAAGATGTATCATGATCTTAAGGAAATCTATTATTGGAACAATATAAAGTGATATATGGCTAGTTTTATGGCTAAATTCATGGTGTGTCAATAGTTGAAGTTTGAGCATTTGTGGCCCAAAGGGTTTTATTAAGAAATTAAGTTTCCTGTGTGGAAGTGGGAAGTGATTAATATGGATTTTGTTACCACTCTTCCTTGGTCCCAAAATTAGTTTGATTTAATTTAGGTCATTGTGGATAGGATGACAAAGTCTGCTCACTTTTTACCAGTAAGGACAAATTTCTTGACGGAGGATTATGCCAAATTGCTTATTGAGGAAACTGTGAAGTTGCATATGGAACCTGTTTCCATCATGTCTGATCATGGTGCTCAATTCTCATCACACTTTTGGTGGTCATTTTAGAAAGGTTTGGGGCTAAAGTAAGTCTTAGTATGGCTTTCCACTCGCAATTGAATGGGCACGCAGAAAGGACTATTCAAACATTAGATGATTTTCTTTGGGCATGTGTGATTGACTATGGTGGTAGTTGGGTTGAACATTTACCTCTTATAGAGTTTGCGTATAATAATGGCTACCACTTTAGCATTGGGATGGCTCCATTTGAGGCTTTGTAGGGTTGGAGGTATTGGTATCCCATTGGCTAGTTGAGGTCGGTGAGGCAAATATGTTTGGCCTAAATTTGGTTCACCAAGACATGGGAAGGTGAAGGAGATTGGGGATAGACTCAAGGCCGCCCAAAGTTGCTAAAAGTCCTAAACGGATGTGAGACATAGAAAGATAGAATTTGAAGTTAGGGATAGGGTGTTCTTGAAGGTATCTCCTATGAAAGGAGTAATACAGTTTGGGAATAAGGGAAAGCTCAGTCCCAGTATGTCAGTCCGTATCTGGTCTTGAAAAGGGTTGGTAATGTTTCATATGAATTGGAGTTGCCCTTTAGTTTGAGCTTCGTTCACCCGGTGTTCCACGTATCTATGTTGAGAAAGTGTGTGGGTCATCCATTGCTAATTATGCCTATCAAGGATATTGGTATTTTGGATTTCTTTTGTTTTGAGGAAATCCTGGTTGAAATCTTGGATCAATAAGTTCATCGGTTGCGCACTAAGGACGTAGCTTCGATAAAGGTTCTATGGAGGAACCACAAGGTTGACCAGGAAACTTGGGAAGCATAAGAGAACATGAAGTCCAAGTATCCATTACTATTCCCTATTTCAGAAAATCGTTCTTGAGGTGTGTGTTGTCCTTAACATCTTTGTTTTCTATCTTTGTTAAAGAAATATTGAGAATTCCTCGGTATTTTTTTCTTAAAGGTAAGAATAGAGATGTTTGGGGTTTAATCGTGCTAGTCAATGACTTGTCTCATCATTCAAGGATGAATGATCCAAGTAGGGGAGAATTGAAACACCCCAGATTTTGGCCTTTGAAAATTCTTATGCTTTGAGCTCATTGCCTTGATTATGACTTTACCATACGAGTCCTATGGTGTTTTGATGGGTCAGATGGCTTAAGTCGTAAGGTGTCCAGTGGATAGTGTTTGGGTTTTTGCCTTGGTTACGACTTTGGGGTACGAGTCATAAGGGTTAGTAATGGGTCATTAGGATAAGCCATAACCAAATCAGTAAGTTTGTAGCTTAACTCTACTCTGAGTATGAGTGACTAACTAAGAGCCGTGAGGATATGTTACAAGTTGTGAGGTGAAGCATAGGTTGTCCAGTGTCTAAAACATTCAAATTCTGTGTTACCTATGATTGGACCTTACGAGTTGTAGGGTTTGGTTATGAGTTGGGTTGTTGGCTTGTAAGGTTGAAAGTGTATGGTGTCTTGGCCATGACTCGGGTTCACGAGTCATAAGGAGTAGTTATGAGTTAATGGTTGACTCGTAGCCAAGAGTGACACTTTTTTTGACTTTTAAGTTAAGGGCATTCTGGATATTTCCGACTCTAACTCCTTGGACTCGACGACTTGAAACCTTTCTTAGGACTTCATTATCCCATCATTTCTAAAAAAACTCTCCCAAAATTCTTTCGCAAACTCTTTGTTCAAGCTAAGGCTAGGATTTCAAAGAAAGTGATCATCTTGAGTTCTAAGGGTGCTATCTCTTTCAAATTTCTTGGAATTTCAGGCATGTTACTCTTCCCTCATTGTTATTTTATTAAAAGCTCATGTTTTAATGTATGGCTTTCATGGTATTATTACGTTTATGAAATAAAGGTTGGGGGTTTTGAATGCTTACTATTGAATAATGTTTTCCCATGGTTTAATTAAGGTTTCCTATGTTTTAAATTTGGTTTTGAACATGTGGGTGTAGGGGTATGGTGGTTGAACTTGAGAATGGTAATTTTCTATAAACTTGTGACTTTTGAAATTGTTATGACCCCAACCCTATATTGTAAAATTGGTTTGTAGTTATGAGAAAGGTGGGAATTTGAATTAGGGGTACAATGGAATCCCCAAGGTGTTTGGTTTTATTTATTACTTGAATTAATGCATTGCATAAATGGCAAAATGGTTAATGATGGTTTTGAAAATGCTGTGGGGTACACGGGAATTCCCTAAGTAATTTTTAATAATGGAGTCTGCAGGGTACACGAAAATCCCCTAAGTCTTTGCTTAATGACATTTCTTGCAAGCTATAGTTTGTATGACGATACCACTTAATAGTGCCTTAATAATTGACTCCTGTTATTGGTGGCTGGTTATGTGTTAAATGTTTTAATTGAGAAATAATAGGGGTTATGATAGATAGTCGTAAAGGTGTGAGTCCAAAGGACGGACACGGGAAACTCATGTTTGCCGACATAAGGGGTGGTCTTGATGACGTTGATCTTGTGGGGTACAAGGGAATCCCCCAAGTCTATACACGTATATATGTATCATATAGGGTAAAGGGTACAAGGGAATCCCCAGCCATCTATGGTATCTCCAATTTTTGTGGCTACACGCACTGGGGCCCGTTCAGGGGTAACACTGGACCCATATAGCCCGTGGGTGAAATAATAACGGTAAATCTACACAATCTAGGTTAAGTTTAAAAACGTATGCTAAACCTTTTTCCCTATCCTGTTATGGTATATATATGCATATATACATTTCCATACGGTTATTTGTATTGGTTTGTTTGGGTTTTGGATTAATGGCATTACTTTATGTTTACCCCTAAGTTACATGTTAGCGTTTACCTTTCTAAGAATCTTGGGGCACTGTATCCCCATGCAATGTAGGAACCGACCATACTACCACTCCTTCTGCTCAGTGACTTGGTGATTTGGAGATAACTTTTGAGTCAGACTAAAGTAGTGAGCTTCAATACTTTGGAAGACCCAATTTCATGCTTTGGATTTCTTTATGTCCTTATTATATATTTTGGTTTTGTTTTAGATATGGTCGGGGGCATGTCCCGACTGTATATTCTTTGGTTTTGATTAGAGGATTTGTTTGACTACTATGGTCATGGGCGGTATCGGTATTAGTATTAGCATTGGTATTGGTATTGGATGGTTAATTGGTTATGGATTTTGGTTTTGATTATGGACTTGTTATCATGTCTTCAAATTAATACTATTTTATCTTGCTATATGTTCAGAATTCATCTAACATGGGTTGAAGGGTGGTCAATGGTTTGGGTATTTGGGGAGGTCTCTTGTCCTGGTATGACTTGAGATAACCGACATAGCCAGGCCCTAGTTTGGGTCGTGTCATAAGAGAGAAATAACAAAATTTTGTTGATAAATGGACCCAAAGGTACTTGTAGTGCCAAGGAGGCTTAGTCACTAAATTTCCAAATTTACCATACTAGCCCCCAAGCCTACATTACAAGCCGAATAAAGTCCTATAGTGATTCTAAGCCATCTATCCAAAAACACAAGGAAAAGAAAATAAGGGTATGCCTATGGTATTCTATGAAAATTGATTGAAACTTCTTTTGTGAGTGTGCGTGTCTTATTATCGTTAATGCATTGACATGCATAGTCATATTGTGAGAGTGATCTTCTTTATTGTGACGGCACATGGGTAGTGTTTCTATCTACGTATCTATTCAGGTACTGTAATTTGCATAGCCGCTTGATTGTTTGTTGCTAATATAATGCCATAGCTTTATTCCTTTGTGTTGCATTGTTGGGATACATAGATCCACACAATTGGTTTTGAAAAGTAAAATCAGAAGGGGTGATGTTTTGAGCTAAAATTGAGTTGATTGTCGTAGGTACCTTAGGTTTCTGTTGGTTAAGCATCATGTTGTGTTTTGTTATGTGTTTGTTGGGTGTTTGTTTCCTGAGGATATGCAAGTACTTAGGTTCATTTTGGTAGATATGATGTATTTTTGTTTCTATTTTGCAGGAAGCTAGGTTTTGGAGATTTAAAGGAGAATAAAAGTTGTAGTTGCTGAAAAGACTCCATTTACGAGCCTAGTTACGTGGCATAACTTATACTTACAACCATCGTAAGTGTCTTCGTTTGTTTCAGAGATGTCAAAGTTCAGAAAACCTGAAAGCTGATTTTTGTCCTGATATTGACTAAGGGCTACTTATGTCTCGTAGGTACTACTTATGATGCTGTAAGTGCATACATAAGTATAAGAAGTTAGAGGTTCAGAGAAGCTGAGTATTGAAAAGATATTTGATACCTACGATGGGGTCACTTACGGGTCGTAAGTACCACTTATATCCCATAAGTGCCTTCGTAAGTGGACCTCTTGCAGTTTGAAGAGTATAGGTCACTTACGACACCCGCTTATGGAGCGTAAGTGCCACTTATGGATCGTAAGTGGACACCGACCCAGTTTTCCCTGTTTGTTTTGGTTAGGATTTTTATGGCTCTGATGTAAACTAGAAATACCCTTTTGACATTTTTATATTAGTTTACGCACTTTTTACATTCACAAACATATATTGATTTCAAGATTCAACTTTTGAGCTTGGAATCCTTTGATCTTGGTTTTACGGTTGACCATTAATTTAAGATTATTGGTTTTGTTCTTAAAGTATTGTGAGATTAATCTTATGCTTTCTTTATTGAATTCCATGGATATTTTCACAAGCATAAAGCAGCTAAACTACCTAACTAGGGTTGTAGGAACCCTGGTGTAATAACAAAGTAGAGGAAGTGCAACGTTGTTCTTGATCAATATTCTTGCATGTATTGTGGTCGTCTTTGATTTAATTATTTTCTTAATAGTGGCCAATGCTGTGAACCTACCTGTATTCACTACTTACTTCACAAGAGACGTAGGAATTAGGAAAATAAGATCGCGACAATAAATTGGGGCTACCAACCCTCATTTAATATACCTTACACTCAAAAGGTAATAGTTAATCTGGGATCTAGGATAGGGGTTAGTAAGGGGACACTCTGAGATTGAAAAATTAAGTGTGGAATTCACTAAAGGCATTCACAAGATGGTTAGTGATACATAACTTATCAGATTCTGCATGCAAGATATTGGGATAGTTCAACGGAGCACGATAAATTTATGGAGTTAAAATGTCAGGAGTAACACAATGCTAGTATTCATCTCGTATTGATTTCAACCAAACTAACCAAGACTTATTACTTTTGATAATATTCTCACTAAACCCCCCATTTACTTTCTTGTATTTTTCTGGCTACTGTAATAGATTCGTGAGAGATATTTGACCTATTCCCAGTGGGTTCGACCCCAACCACTGTTGGGTTACTATATTTGACATTGACCTCATTATACTTCTTAGAGGTGTAGTTTTGGACGAAATCAACTATACCCTAGAAAAGGTATAACAAGAGTAATATTAGTACGGACAATGCGTAATGATAAGAATCATTGGTTGATCCAAATTAAATCACATCAATATCTTAAAAGAAACATGTAACTTAAGTGTTTATTTAGTTGAATAAATTTTGTTCCTTAATTCTCTACCTCTCTTAGTTTTTAATAACCTTACTAATGGTATGCCAGCTTTATCTATTCAGGATCAACTCTAGTTACCACCTTTTTACCTTGTCATCAAGTCAGGCCTTATCCTGAAATTAAATATGAAGTCATCCTTACTTAGCTTCAATGGTTTCCTACTCCTAGCAACCCATAATTTAAGACTCTTACGTAACACTAAATCATGTTTCATATTCTGTTTATGCATTAACATTCTAGTAGTTAGAAATTCATTTAAGGATACAAGAAAGTAATAGCAAGACAACACCCCATTTACCTAACTTTAACTATATCAACTAGTAGATTCATACCATAATCATGCCACAAGAACAATAATTAGCATCCTTCAACTAATTTATCTAAAAGTATGAACACTTATCCTTTTTAACGATACCATAGAGTTTTGATCAAGTACAAGTCAAATAGACAAAAACTCAAGTCAATGTCATGGCTAACATAAGACCAGTCAACAAACCATGACCCAACAACAATATGCTAACCCCATCTTAAATATGTTAGTAATTAGACAATTAAGAAATATGCCACTCATTTGCAATTTAACCTGGACCTAAGGATACCATTCGATCAATAGTCAACCATCAATATTATATCAATTAAGGAAGCCAATTATAAGAACTCAACATCATAATTATAACAAGTACACAATAAACTCGGTCCACTCAAGATACCAAATATAGTATCAAGTAATAACTAAACCAAGTTCACTGTAAGACCCCGTGAAAATCCTAGTCCATTTCAGTCTTATATTACATGCCATGAGGGTCCAATACTTAGAAAATTTATCTAAGTGTTAAGACTTAGTCTTATTTTAGCCTCTCAACTAAGATGAATTTTATCCCAACCTTTCTTACCTTAGAATGTCGATTTCTAAATTAATTCATGATCAAGATTATCTATAGGTCATCTTCGATGAATATTGGAATTTATGGACATCGTTTGAAGGGTGTGTGGATGGAAAAAATAGTGAACAAATGAGATCAAGATGCGTCGCATTGGTCATCACATCATCACCATCAACGCGGTGCATCGGCAATCGCGTCGATACCAATGATACGATGCATCATCTGCAGCATCGCTGGGCATATTTTGTGTAATTAAGTCTGAGACCAGAAGGGTAGTTAAGTTATTTTCCCCACTTTTATTAAGCCAAAAACACAAAAACAAGGATTATAAAGGACAAAATTCACTCATCTTTTCACAAATTCTCTCAAGATCAAAAATCTAGCTTCATCAATTTCAAGTCTAAGTTCCAAGAAATCCTCAACAAATTCACATGAATTCAACAATCAAGGTATGTTAGATGTTCATCCATGGGTCCCTTCCATCCATGGAGTCCAAGAACCCATTTTTAAAGTTCAAAGTTATAATTTTTACATGTTATTGTGAATTTCATTCATGAAGCTTTATAAATGTCAATTTTCTATCATGGTCATAAGTGATTTTTGTTGAATTTTCCCTTATTTTATTTGAATAGTGATATTCACATGCTAAACCCATAAATTATGTTTTAGTATAGATATTTTGTTAAGTTCACATGACTTGATTATCCGCATGCTGTAAACTCATGTCCCACAAGTGTTTGATAAAGTGCCTAAATGATTTCGGTTTTGAACAATGACTACTTATTACATGTTTACAATGAAATTACATGTTGATGATGAATTTCCTTCATGAAAACCTTATGAATTTTGATCACGTATCATGTTTCCAAGGGTTTTGATAGAAAGAGCTCTTACACATTTGAAAGTTGAGGTATGTTTATCTATCTATTGGTAATTTGATTTAAATTAATGATTTTAATTGTTTTCACGTGGAATGCGTTATAGCATGTTTTAAATATTGTGGTTTTCATACCATGTTCATGAGAATTCAGAATAAATCCTCAGTTTATGATTTTATCATGTGATCCTGCTATCTCATCATGCTTAAAAGTATTCCCATATTTAGATTCATGTCTCCCATGTGATTGATGAAATGCTTAAAAGAGTGAGTTTTGAATCATGACTAATTATCATGCCATCAAAGTCTTAGTACGATCTTGTTATTATTGCTATCAAGTCTTGGGGGGTGTTGAATACCCAAAATTAGTTGTTTATATAGTCTCCAGTCGAAATAGAGTGATTTCGTAGTATCTCGAACAGTAGCATTCGGTTAGTTAATAGAATTAGTGTGAGTTCATCCAAGCCTAGTGTAGTCTAGTGATCAATTCCAGTGTCGATTCAGTTGGGAGTAGGATTCAGCATCGAGAAAACCTAGGTATGGGGTATTCCTTCCAGTATAGGGTTTGACCTTTAGAAGTAATCCCGAGTTATAAAATTACATAGCCAGCGTAGGTTGAGATATCTTTCTGCCAGATAAGGGTTGACATATCTTGTATGAGTTTTCCTGCTAGTGAGGGTTGACAAAATGTCTTCTTTCCAGTTATGGTGACTCACAGCTAGTGTTAGTACCCATGTCACAGTACTAACACCCTTCCGACTAGGGTTACAGGTTGGACCCCAATTATCTTATTTTGGGTATGTAGGTTAAATGATACCTCTCACAGTCTCAATTTTAGTTTTCAATTTTCAGTACCGAACTCATTTAAGTTCTACATGATCATGAATTAAAGTTATCAAGTATTCAGTTATCAGTTATTCAGCTATCGATCTCAGTACTACAGTTTCAGACTATTTCAGATATATGATATACCCTTGGTCTTTCATGTTCAGTATTTTTATTTTCGCATGTACTCTTATACAATTAACTTATGTTATTCAACCAGTTATCATTACATGCACATGAACCTATTCCTATTAGCCTGACCTTATTTAGTATACTAGTACATTCAAAGTACTGATCGCATACTTGTTTCTTGCGCTATGATGTCTTATATCATAGGTCCATATGCTCGAATTCCCATCCATAGTTAGACATTTCTGTGGATCAGCAACAGCAGTAGGGGTGAGTCCTCATCCTTCGAGGATGAGTTACCTTATATTTAGTTATGTCAATAGTTCAGTTTTTAGTCAGTTGGAGTTAGTTGGGGGCTTGTCCCATCAACTCCACATTCAGTAAGATTAGAGGTTTTTAGACTAGTACAGACAGATGGTTAGTTTTCAGTTGTTATTATCAGTTGTTTTATCAGTATTGCCAGTACATTTTCAGACGTTTAAACCATGATTCAGTATTATTTTTAGATACTAAAACCTTATGTCATTTTTAGATAATTTCCACATATGTTGTTTGTCAGTTTGACTTAGTGCTTACAACAGGTACTATCTCATGGGTTAGCTTGTGGTCCTATGGGGCCATAAGCACCGTGTGATGCCTAGGATGTACTCTCGGTACATTACATACACTCAAGGAATAAAACATAATATTAGATATCACGTAACTCAATTTACTTAAGGAACAATCACACTCAACAATACCTTATATTGTCAAGCTAAGGGTCTTATGGTTGACCACTAGCCATGACCTATACGGGATGAGCTCTTGTCCATGTACCATATTCCATACATCTAGTGCTTGCCAATACTCTATCATCATTCCCGTGAAGATATCTAAATATGGGTACATCCCACAATAATAGATAAACATCACAACAATCATAACCATAATGATAAAAATAATCACACTCGTAAAACCGACAAGCTTTTAATATAATTTCATTGTTGCGATTAACACTTAGGATATAAACTAGTCATTCACTTTCCTTGAACATGATTTTGTAACAAGCATACAAATAAATATTTTAATATGTACACATAAATCAAGTTGGGTTTCAACTACATTAAACCATCACCTATAATGCATGTCATTGGGTGGGTGGCTTAGTCAGATTATACAATGTCTAAGGTATACTTCTACACCTTTGGCTTACACCGTAGTACACCCAACCTTCCTCCTAAACTAAAAATCTTAACAAGACTACCATTCCTCTGGTTACATAATTGATCCCTCAGAATCTACCAACACCATTCAATTATAACTGGATGTTTATTAAGTTCTAATCCATCTATAAACATTTAAGAATGATTCACATCAAAATAATGCATATTAATTAGTTGGAATATTTTTATATCACAAACAACATCAATCCAACATTTAAATCGTCAGATTTTACCCTCTTTATCCACCCCGACAACATGCTCAAACTCCAAAGCAGAAAATCTCCCATTAATCTACGTCATACCTATTCTTTCTAACCTACGTCTAAACTACTTAGTTAAATCTAGACTATCTAGACGCCAAGATGCTCATACGGAGGCATGAACGTGAGCTTTTTACTCTATGATAGTGATTTATAACGTAAATTTTGTGAGAAAATCATAGGTTTTACCCCCATTTAAGCATATTTCTCTATCTCTATTGCCGCATGACTATGAGGCACCCCTAGGGGGTTTATAGAAGCTTCATTCGTCATTTTTACAATTAAAGAGAAGAAAAATATTAAATAAATGGGGTCTGGCTTCTACCTTTGGCATAACGATATAGCGGCTGAACAGCTGCTACCACGCCGCTGCAATAGCAAAAACATTCCTGCTATAGTGGGATGAGTTAGCCCAACTATAATTTCGAATTCCCAAATTTTAACCAAGTTATCCCATAATTGTTCGAGACCATATTTTCAAAATTTCTCATAATCCATTCCCATAGATGAGGTGCCTTTTTATAGAAAGGAAATACGTAATTACAACAGATACCAATGTATCTATTGTTCATCCCCAAAATGGTAGGAGCAAAACAGCATAAATCTCACTTGGGCCAACACTCTCTTTATGATTACATAATTGCAACACTCAAGTGGATCACTAAAACTTTATCACCCCATCGTGCTAAATTTTTCAGCAGTACTTTATTATTACTCTGCTTTGTTAGGAAACCTTCCTATATACAATTCGCATAAGCCTATTATGAGCAAAAAAATTTTTGAGTGCCCAAAATGTCTGGGAATCATCAATGTATTTGAATGAAAACAATTCAAAAACATAGTGGCTAATATTTTTTCCTTACCATGAGATGTTAGATGCCACTATAGCAGAAATTTTCCCGCCACAGCAGCACTGCTTGTCATGACCCGAGGCTACCCTCTAGTCATGACAATGGTGCTTACGATCACAAGTAATAATAAGCTAACCTATTAGAGGGTACCTGCTAAGAGCACTAAGTTAAACTGATAAAGAACAACATATGCGAAAACAACTAAGTAAGGCCATAAGGTTTAAAAATACTAAAATACTAATAAATCATAAATCTAAGCATCTGCAAAAACTGATAAAACAATTGATAAACTGACTAACTGTCTAAATATCTAAAAGACCTCTAACTGAATGACTAGGGAGTTGATGGGACAAACCCCCCAACCAACACCAAACTAACTCAAATAGAGAAATACTAAAAATACTAAACAAAGATAAACTTGTCCTCGAAAGATGAGGACTCAGCACGATCAAGAAACTGTGCGTCTGAACCTATGATATATGACATCATAGCGAGAAGAAAGTATATGGCCAGTACTTTGAATGTACTGGTATATGAGATGACGTTAGGCTAAAATGTATAGGTTCATGTGCATAAAATACTGACTGACTGAATGTCATGAGATAATGACTAACTGACTAACATGAGATAACTGATGCATAATATATGTGAAATCTATAAAATTTAAGAATGCATGACTAAGAAAATAACATGTTCTAAAATAGTTTGTAACTATAATTCTGAAATTTGATAACTGAATAATTGATAAACTGTATGTTATGGTCAAGCCAAATGGAATAGTACTCTATACTGAATGTTGAACAAAGATCGTGGGAGGTATTATTTATTCCACATGCCCCATTCTAAGCTAATCGGTGTCCAACCTATAACCTACTAGTTGGAAGAGTGTCATTATCATACCAGGGTACTAACGCTGGCTATGTGGATCCATTAATTTGGTGTACTGAAAAACCAGGGTATTAAGACTAAACTGATGGGTGATCCCTGGGAGCAAGTCAAGCCTAAACTGATGGGTGACTTCTCATAGAAATTAATCCCAAGCTAATGGGTAAATCCTCTCATCCGATGTTGGCTATGTATTTTTGTAAAACAGGGATTGCTACTAATGACTCTTCATAATGGACGGGAAAGCCGCCATCCCTGCATTCACTTGGTGCTAAATCCTACCCTCAACTGACCTGACACTTATTACTGAACTGATCTGAGTTTAAATGATTATGATAACTGACTGAACTGATAATGCTCAAGATATTTCTAAAATTATTTTGTAAATACTGAAACTATATAAACAGCTAAGTATCAGGTATTCATAACCCCCAATAGTGAAAATAAAAAATAATAAGAAACTATTTGAACTTTGGAAACCATAAAGGGGAATCATTATTCAAAATTCATCACTTCCAAATGTCATTGAACACTTGAGAGTCATAACTTGTGCATGGGAATGAGCAAGCATGTAAAACTATCATGGTTACAAGATTCAATTCATCACTTAGGGATTTGACATGAAAATTATGAAATTGAAAACATCTGATGGCTCATCCCACTTGAAAACATACATATTCTAAATTTGAAAACAATTTATCAGGATGTTCATGGACATAATTCAACTAATGATATGAAAATTCATACTTTAAGTGTAAAATAGATTCTTGGACCCCATGGGTAAGAAGGGCCCATGGATAAACACCGCACACACCTTAATTGGTGAATTTTTGAAGGTTCTTGATGATTTTCTTAGAAATTAAGATTGAATCCCCTGTTACTTTTGAAGAGGATAGGGTTTGTTCTTGAGAGAGAATGCTTTCTTTTGAGAGAATTTTGAGAATAAGATGAAAAATTATGCTTCTGGGACACTTAATCCCATGTTATGGACCAATTGAGTTAAGGGAAAAGACCCAAATGCCTTTGCAAAAATGAGAACAAAAGATAGAAAATAAGGGGCGGGAGATAGGGCACCCACCACCAGACTAACCAACGCGTTGCGGGCTCTACCACGGGTATCCCTAGTTGTGCACTGGATGGCATACCGGGCTTATCCCAGTGCTGCTATAGTTTTGGTGATCCAAACACACCCTTACACTTATCCAAGAATTTTGAAACTCACCCAAGATGTACTATTGATAACCCCGATCATGAATCAACTTAAGAATTAACATTTCGAGGTCAAGAAAATTGAGAATAAGTTCAACAAAATTTAAAGGGCTTTGGAAATGACTATGTCCTAATACTTAGTGAAATTTTTTAACTCTTGGACCCCTTTAACATGCAATAGTGAGCTTATATTGAGCTAAGATCTTACGGGGTCTTACAACATCTCCCCCTTGGGAATATTCATCCTCGAATGAGACTGATTAAGCTAAGAATACTGAGGAACTGCGATTACATATTGAATATGCATAACTAAAAACATGGTTACATGAATGAGTCTGGAACATGATGAATGACGAAATTGTTTCATGAATAAATGAAATAACATGGAGATGATTATATGGCTGGAAATAAGAATGGAAAAGAGATAATCTAAGGGAAATTGTTACCTTAAGCTGATTCTGAGTTTGTGGAGAAAAGATGAGGGTACTTGGTATGCATATATGCTTTTTCTTCCAAGTGGCTCCCTTAACAGATTGATTCCGTCAAAGAACCTTGACCAACGAATCCTCTTTGTTCCTTTGTTTGTGAATCTGATGATTAAGGATCTTGGCAAGAATTTCTTTATAAGCAAGGCTATATTGAATGTCTATGCTTTCTAAAGGAACAACAACAGCTGGATCACCAACACACTTTTTCAATAAGGAAACATGGAACACTGGAAGTACTGATGAAAAATCTGTAGGCGACTCAAGCTCATACCCTACCTTCCTATATACACTCAAGACTAAGTAAGGTCCAACATATTAGGGCCTGAGTTTACGTTTCTTGTATAATCTCTTCACTTCCTTCATAGGAGAGATTTTCAAATAGACCAAATCACCAACCGTGAACTCAAGATCTCTTCTCCTCATATCTGAGTAGGATTTCTATCAGCTTTGGGCTATCTAAAACCTCTCCCTGATTATCATAACTTTCTCCAATGCATCAAATACTAAATCAGGCCCTATTAGAGAAGTTTCACCTTCCTAAAACCAACCAATAGGATATCTACATCTCCTCTAATAGAGAGCCTCAAATGAATTCATATGAATATTGGAGTGATAACTATTATTGTAGGCAAACTCAATCAATGGAAAATAATCATCCCAACTATCCTAGAAATCAATAACACATTCTCTCAATATGCCCTTTAGGGTCTTAATGGTCCTCTCTGCTTGACAATCTATCTAAGGATAAAAAGCTATACTGAGATGTACTTGGGTACCAAGAACCTTCTAAAAAGCTTTCCAAAAGTAAGAGGTAAACCGAGTACATCTATCTGAAATGATAGACAATGGGACTCCATGCAACCTAACCAACTCTCTAAGATAGAGCTTGACATAATCCTCTTTAGAATAGGAAGTATGAATTGGAAAGAAATTGGATGATTTGGTCATTCTGTCTACAATGACCCATATCAAATCATGCTGACGATGCGTATGAGGCAGGCCTGTCACAAAATCTATGTTCATCTCTTCCCACTTCCAAGTAAGGACACTAAACTCTTACATTGTGCCTCTAGGTCTCTAGTGCTCAACCTTAACTTGCTGACAATTAGGACACTTAGCTATAAACTCCATGATATCCCTCTTCATACCACTCCACCAATACATTTCCAGTAAATCACGCTACATCTTAGTGGCTCCTGGGTGAATAGAGTAATGTGCACTATGCACTTCTGCTAAGATCTACTAACTCAACCCATCAATACACGACACACATAATATACCCTGAAATCACAACACACCATATCCTAATTGGGAGAAAACCTCCACTTTTTGATCTTCAACTGATTCCTTCAACTTAACCAAAACCTCCACTTTTTGATCTTCAACTGATTCTTTCAACTTAACCAAACTAGAATACCTATCTTGTTTTTCTTTCACTTCAATAATCAAAGAAGATTCTAAACTATTCTGAACCCATACACTACTATTTAGCTAATCAACCAACCAAACACCTACTCTAGAAAGTTAATGATCTTTCTGGACTAACTTCTTCTTAGCATTCTAACCTTGAGCAACACTACCCTTAAATAATCAACTAAGGGCGTCTGCCACTACATTGGCCTTTCCCTGATATTACAATCACTCATATCATAATTTTTCAACAATTCTAACTATCTTCTCTGAAAAGATTCAAAATTTTTTGCAAGAACACATAATGCAAGATTTTGTGATCCGTGAACACCTCAACACGAACCCCATGCAAATAGTGCCTCCAAATTTTAAAGGCAAAACAATAGCTGCTTATTCAAGATCATGAGTAGGGTAATTCTTTTCATGGGGTTTAAGCTGTCTAGTGGTATTGGCAATGACCTTACCTCTCTGTATCAACACACAACCATGCCCAACTCTTGAAGCATCACAGTAAACAACAAACCCCTCTAAACCATCGGGAAACATCAAAACTGAGGCTGAGGTAAGTCAAATTTTCAACTCCTAAAAATTCTTCTCATAGGAATCTGTTCACTGAAACTTGACTTTCTTCTGAGTCAATCGAGACATGGGGGATGCAATATATAAAAAACCTTTAAAATATCATTGGTAATAGCCAGCTAAACCTAAGATACTCCTGATATCTAACAGCGAGATAGGCCTAGGCAAGTTTCTTACTACTATGGTGTTTTGAGGGTCAAATATAATGCCATCACCACATATCATATGGATAAAAAAAGCTAATGATCTTATCCAAAACTCGCACTTACAGAATTTGGTGGACAACTGATAGGCTCTAAGCGTCTGCAATACAATTCTGAGATGGTCTACATGATTATTTTCACTACAAGGGTAGACAAGTATATCATCAATGAAGACTATGACGAACATGTTCAAGTACTGCTTGAACACCCTATTCATCATGTCCATGAAAACTGCAAGGGAATTCGTTAGTCCAAAAGACAACTAGAAATTTAAAGTAACCATACCGAGTTTGGAAAACTATTTTTAGAATGTTACATTCTCTGACTCTGAGCTGATGATAGCCGAATTTAAGGTCTATCTAAGAGAAATAAATGGCACCCTAAAGTTGATTGAACAGGTCATCAATCCTGGGAAGTAGATATTTATTCTTAATTCTGACTTTGTTAAATTGATGACAATCGATGCACTGAGAGAATCTTTTTTTCTGATGCATGCAAACGACTGGAGCACCCCATGGGGAAACGCTGGGCCTAATAAATTCCTTATCTAAGAGATATTTCAACTAATCTTTCAACTCCCAAAGATCATATAGAGACATTCTGTAAGGAAGAATAGAGATAGGCTAGCTATCTAGAAGGAAGTCTTTTCTGAAGTCAATTTCTCTTTTAGGAGGAACTCCGTGAAGATCTTAAAGGAATACATCTGGAAACACCATTACTAATGAAACTAACTCAAGACTGGGAGTCTTAAAACTAGAGTCTCTAACTCAGACTATATGGTAAACACACCCCTTAGATATCATCTTTCTCGCTCTAAGATATGATATAATTTGACACCTAAGTGCTGGAGTACTACCCTTCCATTCTATAACTGGTTTATCTAAAAATAGAAATAGAATAACTTTATTTCTATAGTCAACTAAAGCATAGCATGAGTGGAGATAATCTATGCTGAGAATGACATCAAAATCGATCATCTTTAACTCTACAAAATTTACTAAAGTGATTTCCTAGGATATTGTGATTGGACAGTTCCTATATACCTACTTGGCTATAATAGAGACAATGACTAGGGTAGACACTGAGAAGCGTTCTACTAAAGTCTTGGGAATGACGCCAAAATTAATAGTTATATAGGGGTTTATATAAGAAAGTGAAGCTTGGGGCCTAATAAAACATAAACATGAAGGTGAAAGACCTGTAACATACCCTTGACCACATTGGGAGAACTTTTGTGATCTTGTTCGGACTGAAGTGCATACAATCTGTTCTAATGCTGACCACTGCTAGCATTAGAAGTGGTGCCCTGCTGATTCGGGCGACCTTCTAGAGCTGATGACATATTGAACTGGCCCTGCTGCCGCAAATCTCTACCTCTCTAAGAAACTAATTAGCATTCTAGAATTTTATAGCCTGGCTTTCCATAACCAAAATATACATCACTTATATCTCTATACTCACCTTGATGATTTCTACCACATTTCTGGCAAAATGAGTTAGTATGACTACTGTTCATACTAACCTGGGGCTTAGGGCCTGAAAACCTATCTCGACTATCATTCCTAAACTCTGGTACTAGCATACTAGAAGAAGATGAAGCTGGGGCTAAGAATTTTTGAAGGAGTTAAGAATGGTTACCACCCTCTGACTTTGGATCAGAGAAATTAAAGCTATCTGTTCTGGCCCTCTTATTGTACCTTTCTTTCTTTCTCTTTTTAAGTTTCTGCTCCTCAATCTTTTAAGCATAGACCATAAGCCTAGATATGTCTATCTCCTTAATCAATATAGTGGTCCTATACTCCTTGACCATAATATCAGCTACACCAGAAACAAACTTACTCATTCTAGACCTATTATCAGCTACCACATGAGGAGCATACCTCGCCAATTGAGTAAACTTAAAGTGATTAATCCTTCACACTCATACTACCCTACTTTAAATTAATAAACTCCAGAACCTTAGCTTCACTTAACTTTAAAGGAAAGAACCTATCTAAAAAGGCTGTAGCAAACTTCTCCCACTCTACAGGCCCTGCATCTGCATCTCTAAACTCCTTTCACTACTTAAACCAGGTGTGAGCTATGTACTACATCTGGAAAGTAGCCAACTTTGCACTCTCACTAGATGTTGTACTAATAATATCAGTCACCTTCTGAACCATATCATGAAATTCCTACGTATCCTCCTCAGTATAGGATCCCAAAAACAAAGAAGGGTTCATTTGGACAAAGTCCCAAATCCTAGCTGCAACTATGTTGGTGATTAGATTGGCTGGGAAGCAACTTGTTAATTATTCTAAGCTGCTATTGAGTAAGATAAGGTAGTGAATGCTGCTCTAAATTTGGCATGAAGGACATGCTCATTTAGGGGATCTTTTTGAATAGGAGGAGGTGCAGGCTGATTTTCGTTCCTTCTTTCGTTAGTCTTTATGGGAGGCATTTTCTAAAAATGTAAGAAAGACTAAAATAGAAAGAGAGTTTAAATAGAGCTCACGCTCATTTGGACGACATAAATACTAAAAGAAGGGAAATTTTTCCTAAAACATCTTGTAGCCTCCTGTCCATTAGTGTGGCACGCTTTATATTCATGCACAAGATTCTACTCAATGCAGTTTTTCAAACTCCCTAGGACACTGCAAAACCTTAGGCTCTGATATCAAGTTTTGTCTTAACCCGAGGCTACCTCAGTCGCAATAATGATGCTTAGGATCACAAGTGATCGTAAGCTAACCCATAAGCTGGTACCTATTGTGAGCATTAAGTGAAACCAATAATAAACAACATATACAAAAACAACTGAGTAAGTCCATAAGGTTTAAAAATGCTGAAATGCTTATAAATCATAAATCTGAGCATCTAAGATGACTGATAAAACAACTGATAAACTGAATAACTATCTGAATGTCTGAAAAACCTCTAAATGACTGAATAGGGAGTGATCTTGGGTATATTTATATGCCTAAGCACCATAATTTATCCATATTTTAGCTATGTTTATAGAACAAAGTGCCTAGTTTCTTATATTTTTACTCTACTTTTATGTAATTGAGCTAATCAATGTGATTAGCATGATTTCAGATATTAATGAGGTAGATAAAGACATTATGGGACTATGGAATGTGGATGGAATATGACACAAGAGAGAGTAGCAACCTGGACTAAATATGGCGCCTAGCAACTATAATCTGGAGCAAATATGGTGCCTAAAAACTATGTCCAAGAATAGTTTGTCATTTATAATTAGTTCAGGGACCTAGAAGGCAATTATGAGAGAACGGATTACTAAAAGGCGCAATGCTGAATTTTTATTCATTACAAAAATTATTCTGTAGTTTTTGAAAGGAGTGTGGCGGCTTAGCTTGAGGAGAGAGAGAAACATTTTTCTTTCTTGTTTTCAACATTCGAACACTAAGATCATCTTCTAGTTTTTGGTATGATGAATATATTTATGATTCTTTTCATTTTATTCATGAGTAGTTAAGTTTATTAGTTAGGGTTATGGAAGCCTTGTAGCATACAATCTATTACTTTGGGTTTTGAATTCATTATGCATTGACTTGTTTACATCATAATCTCTTCGTTTATTTTGAATTCTCATGGTTGCAAACATAGAGGGTATGCCTTAAACACAACTTGTTCGAAAGAAAGGTTGATATTTGAAAAAGAGAGTAGTGACAAGAAAATAGGATTTCCAACCCCTATTTCATATGTTAATGCCTTAATAGGATTAACTACTTGAAGATTTTGTATTGTTTTTGGTAAATGCTTTTGATTCGAGAGAACTCAAGTGAATTAGTCCTTGATGGTTGAGAAACACTAGGATTATGTTATCAAATACAATATGTTTCTCTGTAAACACGTTGCATGTATAAATTCATAAAGCTCATAGTTATAAAGTATTGAAAACTGCAAGGTGGACATAACCCTAGCTTGCTATTTCTCTGAATTCGAATACTACTACACATATTTCATTTTGTTAAATTGAAATCATTAATTTGTGAACTAAATAAAAATCCCTCGATTTATTTTATGGAAACAAATGATTAAAAGTCAACTAATCTGCATACAACTTAATTAGCACCATATTCCCTGTGGGATTCGACCCCAACCTAGTTGGGTTATATATTTGACAGAAACCGCTTACATTCTCGTAAGAGAGTTGTAATTTAGGCGTATCAAATTTTGGTACCGTTGCCGGGGAATACGATTGTCGATTGAGTTTATGTGTGTTAGTTGATTTTTAGTCAAGTTTCCTTATTTTACGTTTATTTGTTGTTTTTGTTTGTTATAGGCTCATTGTTGTTTATACCGCAAACCATAAGTTTAGAAGAACCATTATTACCCTTCAATCTTGAACCTCATCTCATTGAAAGAATGGCTAACCAATAGGAAGATGAAAGATTAGCCGCTTTGGCTAATGCTCAATTAAACCTCCAAAATGCTGATAACCCTGGTCGGGAACCTAATCCAGATAAAGAGGACCTTAGAGACAATGAGTTGTTAGGGCCAGTTAATCGAAGGCGTGCAGAGGATATAACTGCACCATTGAACATAAATGTGAACAGAAATCATCCTTTTAGAGCAAGACCTGAATGCCAAGCTATGCATTTTAATCTGGATAATGATGATGATGACTTAGATGGAGCCAGTGTAATAGGGGCTATTATTCCTCCACCCTTAGCATCCAGAGCCAAGTTTAATATTACAAGCACTATGATCCAACTGTTGCAACTCAAAAGGTTATTTGGTGGACTTACAGGCGATGACCTGAATATGTATTTGGTTAATTTTGTATTAACATGCAAGTCATTTGACAACCTAGGGGTTGGAAAAAATGCAATTTGACTGTGCCTATTTCCATTTTCTCTATCTTGAGAGGCCACTCTATGGTTAAGTAGGCTAACTCCCGACTCTATTACCAATTGGAGGCAATTGAAAAATGCTTTTCTATAAAGATTCTTTCCGCTATACAAGAGAGCACAGTTGAGAGATGAGATAAGTAATTTCTGATAGCTTCTAACTGAAGCTCTCCACGAGACTTGGGAGAGTTTCAAGAAGAAGCTTATGCGCTGCCCAAATCATCAGATGACAAATGTCCACTTGATGGAGATATTATATCGGGCCTTGAATTTGGTTACCAAGCCAGTGGTAAATAATGCTGTGGGTGGATTATTCATGGACCTCTCTTTTATTGAACCTTCTGAGATGATTGATCGGATGACAAAGCAGATTAGAGCTTGGCATACCAAGGATTCTGAGGTAGCAAGCTCTACTGTATCTATTGGCATGACTACAAAACAGAGGCAAAGAGAAGAAGAGCGTCACCAGGACATGGCTTACATAAAGACACAAATGGATCTTCTCACTAAGTATTTATTATCAGGAAAGATAGATAAGGTTAAAGCTATAGCATCATAGGGAAGGGCTGACTCTGATCCTAAGAAAAAAGCCATTTACTTGAACAATTAGATGGGTTTCTGAGGTGGTGGCCAAGAAAACCAAGGTTGGAACCATCAAGGAGATTAGAAGAATAAAAGTGACAGAAGTTGACTGTATGTACCTTCTGGAAGCTGTGATAATGCTGCCACCAGTTCAGGCAAAATATCCATGGAGGACATAATGGATAAACTATTAAAGGGAGTTAAGGTGACAAATTCTGGGGTGACTACTGTAAAGAGTGACATATCTTCCATGAATCAACTAGTAAATTCGCACTCAGTCGCTATTAAATAATTGGAGTAGCAGATGAGCCAATTATCCACAGCATTCAACCAAAGATAGAATGGGACCCTACCAAGTGATATAGTTCAAAATCTGAGGATAGATGGATCATGCATGGCCATAACCACTAGGAGTGGTAAGATGTTATCTAGTCCAGGATTGGGAGCATCCTCTTATATTGATGAAGTCAAAATGGATTGGGAGATAGTTGATGAATCTTCAGTGGTGCTTGTGGAGTTGGGAAGTTTGAAAAAGGAGAGTGTGTAAGTGGAAAAACCACCTAAGCCAAATCATATTAGTGATGTGGAGCAATGCATAATAAAGGAGGTAAAAGTTTCTCCAACTGAAATTCCAAGGCCACCACCCCTATTTCCATAATGATTAAAGAAGAAAGAAGATGATGGAAAGTTTAGCAAATTCATGGCTATGTTAAAGTAGTTAACAGTGAATGTGACCTTAGTTGAAGCACTGGAACAGATGCCTGGATATGCAAAGTTTATGAAAGATCTATTGACGAAGAAAAGGACCATGACCTATGAAACAGTAGACAATCTTCATCATTGTAGTGCTATTGTTACAAGATCTGTTGCCCAGAAAAAAGCTGATCTGGGAGCATTTACTAGTCCATGTACGATTGGATTGCGAAAGTTTGAAAAGGCCCTTTGTGATCTTGGGGCAAGTATCAATCTTATGCCATTAACGGTTTTCAAGAAACTGGGTTTAGGAGATCCTACGCCCACCAATATGCGGCTTCTAATGGTGGATAGATCGGTAAAAAGACCGATTGAGATTCTACATGATGTACTTATAAAAGTTGCTGATTTTATATTTTCTTCTGACTTTGTAATTCTTGATTGCAAAGTGAACTTTGAAGTACCCATAATTTTGGGTAGGACATTTTTATCAACTTGGAGAGTGTTAGTTGACATGGAGCTGAATGAGATGAAATTTAGACTCAATAAGAAAGAAGTTAGTTTTGAAGTATGTCGATCTATGAAACAACAAAAGGAGATGAGTGTCTTCTCGATTGTTGATGTATTCTATGAAGATGAGCGAGATGTACTAGTTAGGGATAGGTCTATTGTGGAAACCATAGCTAGTTTGGTTGAACTTGTAAGCAAGGATATGGGTGATTTCAAAGTGGTTGAACTAGGAATAAAGCAATTTCTTGATCCAACAAATAAGGTACAAATGGTATCATCGATGTATCTTGATGAAGTTTGAGTAGTCAAGATAATTGAGTCGTGCCACAACGTTAAATTAGGCACTACATGGTAGGAAACCCATGATTTTATTTTCACTTTATAATGTGAAACAAAAATGCAAAAAGAAGAGTCGAGCCATGACCAAAATATGTCTCTTGGTGGGAGGCAACCCATCTTTCTAATCATTTTTTTAGTTTTTGATTAAGTGTAGGTGAATGAATTACTAAGGAGGAGATTAGTAGCAATTTTGATTTGGAAGTGAGCCATGTCAATGATGGTAAGTTTAGGAGTGATGGGAATATTACAGGTAAGTTAGAGTGGTCAAATATGTAAGGCTCAAGTATGATTCGCATTAGAGTCGCGCCTCGAATTATGTAAATCCGACCCAAAAGTTTCATGGTGAGACTTTATTTTATGACTTTCAATTAGGTCTGTGGTGGTAGCGTAGGGATCGGGCCAATAGTGCGCCGCGGTATGGACCTTTCTGACCAAGAGTGCACCGCACATCTTAAGATATGTGCAACATTGTAAATCTCCTATGCTCACTACCTCACTTAGGCGATAGGTTAGGCACCACCTATGTCAACATAGGCAATAACTTAGGCGCCGCCTATGTCAACATAGGTGATAGGTTAGGTGCCGCTTAAACCATTGCCTATGCTTACTGTCTCACTTAGGCGATGGGTTAGGTGCCGCCTACTTATGCTTAGGAGAT